>NC_133666.1:390368152-390460490 GCF_037893015.1 Macrotis lagotis
AAATAGAGAAAGAGAAGATCAATACACTGGGTATACAACTAAAAATACTAGAAAAAGAACAAATTAAATACCAAATTAGTAATTCTGAAAATCAAGGGAAAGTTTAATAAAATTGAAAGAAAGAAAACCATTAATCTCATAAATAAAGCTATTAGTTCATTTTATAACAAAGACAGTAAAATAGACAAATCTTTAGTTTAGCTGTTAAAAAATACATACAAATTACCAATGACAAAAATAAAAAGGTCAAACAGACGACCAAGGAGGAAATAAAAGAGATAATTTGGAGCTATTTTGCCAATCTGTATGCCAATAAATTGGATAAACTGAGTGAAATGGGTGGATATTTAGAGAAACACAAGCTGCTCAAATTAACAGAAGAGGAAATAAATTACTTAAATAACCTCATTTCATAAAAAGAAATTGAAGAAACCATCAATAAATGCCCCAGGAAAAAGTCTCCAGGTCCAGATGGATTTACATGTGAATTCTAGCAAACATGTAAGGCAAAATTAGTTTCTATTTTACATAAACTATTTTAAAAAATAGTAGAGGAAGGAGTTCTGCCAAATTCTTTTTTATGACACCAACAGGAAGCTGATATCTAAACCAGGAAAAACCAGAACAAAGACAATTATAGACCAATCTCACTAATGAATATTTATGCAAAAATCTTAAATAAAATTTTAGCAATGAGACTGTAGCATGTTATCACTAAGATAATACATCATGATCAGATAGGATTAATACTAGGAGACAGGGATGATTCAACATTAGGAACCCTCTCAACATAAACATATCAAGCAAAAGCAATTGGAAATCATATGATTATCTAACTAAAAGCTGAAAAAGCCTTTGATGAAAATACAACATCCATTCTTATTAAAAACACTAGGAAGTTTAGGAATAAATGGAGTTTTTCTTAAAAATAATAAATAGTATCTATCTAAAATAATCAACAAATATCATATGTAATGGGAATAAACTCAGATAATTTCCAATAAAATCAGGGGTGAAACAAGGCTGCCCATTATCATCATTACTATTCAATGCATTAGAAATGCTAGCAATAACATAGAAGAAAAAGAAATTGAAGGAATCAGTACTGGCAGCAATGATCAAAGCTTTCACTCTTTGCAGATGATAGGATGTTATACTTATAGAACCTGAGAAAATCATCTAAAAATCTCCTTGAAACAATTGACACAATCAGCAATGTAGCAGGATATAAAATAAATGCACATAAATCATCAGCATTTCTATATGTGAACCACAAAGCCTAAGAGCAAGAGATAGAAAAGAGAAATTCCATTTAAATAACTAAAGACAACATTAAATACTTGGGAATGTACCTCCCAAGGAAAAACCAGAAACTAATATGAATACAATTATAAAGTACTCCTCATCAAATAAAGTAAGATCAAAATAATTGGACAAATGTCAAATGTTCATGGTTACATTAAATTACTCATTCAGTGTCATACCAATCAAACTACCGAATAACTATTTTACTGAGCTAGAAAAAAATAGTAAAATTCAACTGGAAGAACAAAAGGGCAAGAATGGCAAGGAATCTGATAAAAAAAATGCAAAGGAAGGTAGCCTAACTCTACCACATCTAAAGCTATAATGTAAAGCAGCAGACATCAAAAACTGCCTGGTACTGATTAAGAAATAGAGTATTCCATCACTGGATTAGGATAGATTCAAAAAGAAACCACAGTAGAGGACTACAGCAATCTACTATTTGATAAACCCAAAGACATAAGCTTCTGGGATAAGAACTCATTATTTGACAAAAATTGTAGGGAAAACTGCAAAATAGTATGGAAAAAAACTAGGCCATATCTCACAGGTTATACCAAAATAAGGTTAAAATGGGCATAGGCTTTAGACACACAGACTGACCCTATAGATAAATTAATAGTCCATGAAATGTTCTATCATGTCTATGGAAATAGAATTAAATTTACAACTAAACAAGAGCATGTTATAAAGTGCAAATGAGAGAACATTATAAACTGCAAAATGAATGATTATGACCATATTAAGTTAAAAAGCTTTTTACTAATAAATTCAAGGCAGACAAAATTAGAAGGAAAGACAAAGCCTGGGCAACAATCTTCAAAACAAGGAGTTCTGATAAAGATCTCATTTGTAAAATATATAGAGAATTGCATCAAATTTATAAAGTCTCAATCATTCATCAAATGATAAATGGTCAGAGGATATAAACAGACAGTTGTCCAATGAAGAACTTGAAGCTATATATAAAAATCATGCGAAAAAAATGTTCCAAATCATTATTGATTAGAGAAATGCAATTTAAAACAACGTGGTATCATCTTATACCTTTCAGATTGGCCAAGATGAGAAAAATGGAAAATGATCAAGGTTGGAAAAGTTGTGGGAGGATTGGGATATTGATGCATTGCTGGTAAAATTCTGAATGGATCCAAACTTTCTGAAGAGCAATATAAAACTATGACCAAAGAATAATGAAAGTGTTTCTATCCTTTGACCCAGCAATTCTAATTCTAAGTCTATATGCAGAAGAAATAAAGAAAGGGAAAATTTCTACATGTTCCAAAATATTCACAGCAGCCCTGTTTATAGTGGCACAGCATTGGAAATTGAGTGGATGCCCAACAATTGGGGAAGGGCCAAACTAGTTAAGGTACATGAATACTATGGAATACTGTTGTTCTATAAGAAACCTTATAATGTCAACCTCTAGAGAAGCATGAAATGGCTTATAAGATCTGATACTAAGGGAAGGGAGTAGAACCAATGTACACATCAACAACATTGTGAGTTGAATAACCTTGATGGAGGCAGCTCCTCTCAGCAGTTCACAGAGTTAGGACAATTGTATTAGACCGGCTATGAACTATATTATCCTCATCCAGAGGAAGAAAAACAAAACAAAACAAAACAAAACAAAACAAAACACACACACACACACACACACACACACACAAACACACACACACAAACAATCTCCAGAATCTGAAGAATACTTTATAAAAATTATCTTTAATGTATTTGTTTCCTTTCATTCTAATTTGTCATACTGAAAATAACTAATACTAATCTGTGAATATTTTCATAAAAATATATATGTACAATTCTGACCTGGCTATTCGCTGCAGAGGGGATGGGGATGGGAAGGGAGGGTTGAAGGAAATTTTGTAACTTGAAAATGTGCATGTGTAAATGGATGAACATAAATTAATTTTTAAAAGAATAAAAAAAGAAAAAGAAATAAAATTAGGCCTTCAATATAATTAAAATAACAATTCTAGTTTTCTTAGCTTACTTGTTTATCCTACCTTTCAAATTAGCTAAAATAATTTATTGAAGTAAAAAATGTAATAAAATAATTCACATGTCAAGATTATCAAAGAAATTAATCTTTTTAAAAAATGTGAAGGAAGATGCTCTAGCAATCTCAAATGGTAATATAAAGTGGTAATCGTCAAAACCATCTGATTCTGGCTCAACAGTATAGTGGTGGATCAGTAGTAAAGGTTAAGTCCACAATACATAACAATAAATGACCATAGCAATTAAGTATTTTATAAACCCAAAGAACCAAATTTGTGCACATGAAATCATTATTTGTTAATAATTGCTGGCAAACATTTAAAACAGTTTGCAGGGGGCCCGGAGCCAAGATGGTGACAAGAATGCATCATGTCTTAGGTGCTCTGTCATAAAACTTATAAGCTAAGGACTCTAACTAAATTTTCCAGAGACAGAAGCCAGAGAGGGACCCAGTGAAGTAGTTCTCCTACTCAAGGTAACCTGGAAAAGAGTAGAAAGGGTCTGCTCCCTGGGGTTGGAGGGGTGGCCCACAAGAGCAAAAGAACTTCAGCCTCCTGGAGGCAGCCCCAGGGCTCTGGGAGCCATGGCTCACAGCAGTTGGGGAGTCTCTTGAGCTATGCCCCTGGGGAGCACCAAGCAAAAATTTGGGGAACAGCTAGGGGACCACTGCCAGAGTGAGCAAGTGAAGCCCAGCCCTCAGGGCACACAGAGAGCAGCATGGCCACCTCAGCCCAGATCCAGGAACAGAAGCAGTCTGAGCTGGTAAACCAGAACCCCTAGGGCATGAGCCCATTGAGCTGAGGGAGGGGAATGAAGAGAGGGAGAGAGACTGCAGAGCTCTGTCCTCTGCCCCTGGAGAAGGACTCTGGGGCTCGGACCACATTCAGATCCGGATCCCAGTCTAGGCCCCCCAAAGAGCAGCCCCTTGGCAGAGTGGGGCACATATGGTTATTCACAGACCAGGAGGGAGGACAGATCCTTACACACTGAGACCCTTGTTGGAGTGTCCCAAAAGCTCAGGAAGCTCGTAGGGCTTGGAACATAATATACTGGAAGGCAAAAGAACTTAGAATGCAACCGAAAATCAACTACCCAGCAAGGCTGAATGTCCTCTTCCAGGGAAAAAGATGGACTTTCAATGAACCAGGGAAATTTCAAATGTTCCTGTTGGAATGGCCAGAGCTGAGCAGAAGGTTTGATCTTCAGATATAGGACTCCGGTGAAGCAAAGAGTTTGGAGGAGAAGGGGAAAATATGAGGGACTTAATGATGATGAACTGCATGTATTCTTGCATGGAAAAATGACATGGATAAAACTCTTATTAACCTTCTCAGTTAATAGAGCAGGTAGAGAGAGCTTTTATAGTTGAAGCACATGAGAAAACTGAATTTGAAGATAAAATATGCTGTAAAAATGGAATCAATAGAAAAAAGGGATATGTAATGGGAGAAAGAACAAGGAGAGGGTAAATAGGCCAAGATATTTCATATAATAAGATTTTTCTTTATTACTATGAGCTATTGCAATGATATGGAAGGGGGGGAAGGCAAGGGGGAATGAGGGAATCCTCGCTCTCATCCAAGGTGGCAAGGAGAGGAAACAGTATATATGCTCAATGGGGTATAGGCATCTGGAGTAAGAAGCATGGGGGCGGGGGACAGGGGGAAGGGGGATATGAATGAAGGAGGAGAGGATTGACCATGGCAGGGAGTGGTCAGATATAACACATTTTCTTTTTTACTTCTTACAAGGGACTTGGATTGGATGGCCTGTCCGTGACCATAGGGCCGGGGTATTCTGGGACTAAGGGGTGGTATGGGGGCTCAGGGCCTCTTGGCCTCAGAGCCGGGGATCTGTTTGCTGCGCCACTCAGCTATCCTACAGCAGAGTCAGAGAGAAAGGAGAGAGAAAACATAGTACATGGTAGTGGAGAAATACAAACGGAGGGATTTACGATCAGCAATGGCAATGGTGGAAAAATATAGAAGTAACTTTTGCCATGGACTTATCATAAAGAATGTGATCCACCCATGATGGAGTTGTTGGTGATGGAACAAAGACTCAAGAATATTTATTATTATTATTATTTCGGGGGGAGGTGCAGGGCAAATGGGGCTGGATGTCCTGCCTGGGCCCACATAGCAGGGTGATCATTGTGTATCTGAGGCTGGATTTGGACTCAGGTGCTCCTGGCTCAAGGATTAATGCTCTGTCCACCACCCAGCCACCCCTACAATTATTACTATTTTATTTTATTTTGGGTTGTTTTTTTTTTTTTTTGGTTTTTTCAGGACCGTGTGGTTCAGGTGGCTTGTATGACACACAGCTGGGTGGTTATTGGGTGTACGGGCCGGATGTGGGCTTGGATACTCATGGCTCCAGGGCTAGTGTTCAGTCCATTGCGCCACCTGGTCATACCTACAATTATTAATATTATTTTTTTAATTTTAATTTTTTTCTCTCCCTTTTATTTTATCACTCAAGCAAGTCTATATTTATGTGGGGAGGGGCTATTTCATTTACTCTTAAACAAGAATATTTTATTAATGTAAAAAAAATTATCTGTACAAAATGAGAATAAATATTAAATTAAAAAAACAGTTTGCAGAAACTGTTTTTAGACCAACATTTCAAACTCTGAATAATTTAGTAAGATAAAAAAATAAATGTATGATTTAGATATAAAGAGAGATATCATTACTTAATTAGAGGAGCATGAATAATATTATCAGATTAATGTACAAGGGAATAATTATGAAACAATTAAGAGATGGAGAGCAATACAGATTGAGAAATGAATATATTTGATTCCATTAAATTAAAAACTCTTTGCACAAGGCAAGCCAATGAACCCAAATTTAGAAGGTAGCAGGAATTCTTATATATAGAAGACAGAGTTAAATTTATAATTGATAAATGGTCAAAGCATATGAACAGACACTTTTTCGAGGAAAAAAAATGAATCAATGTTATATATATAGTCCTATGTAAAAATGCTCCAAATCACTATTTATTGATGAAATGCAAATCGAAACACCTCTGAGGCACCTTTACATCTGCCAGATTTTTTTATTATTACAGAAAAAGGAAGTGAAAACTACTGGAGATGAAGTGAAAAAATATGAGCCGGTATGTATTGCTAGTGTAATTATGGACTGATCTCATCATTATAGTGAACAAACTGGTACTATGCCCAAAGGGCTATAAAATTTGCATACCCTTTGACCAAGGAATAGTGCTATTAAGGTCTGTATTCTTTCCCACAAAAAAATATCAAAGTAAAAGGAAAATGGCCCATTTGCACAAAAATATTTATAACAACTCTTTCTATGGCAAGGAATCAGAATTTGAAATTAAGGAATTGCTAGGCAAGTCATGTTATAGTGCTGCAATAAAATACTATTTTGTTATAAGAAATAATGAGTTTCAGAAAAATTTGGGAAAACATATTAACTGAAATAAAGTGAAATAAACAAAATCAGGAAAACACTGGAAATGGTAACAGCAATTTTCAATAATGATGAATTATAAACACCTTAGCTATCCTAATCAAAACAATGACCCCAGATATGTCATAAGTACTTAAAAGAAAAAAAAATCTCATCAGAGGAACAATTGATGGAGTTGGACCATGAGTTGAAACATTTTTTTGCTTTTTTTCTTTTATTTTTTGAAAACATGATTATTATGGAAACATGTTTTTGTATGACTTCATATGCATAAGTGATTACTTTCTTAATGGACTAGAGAGAGAGGTTTTGCAGCTCTAAATGTTTTAAATGAATGTTAAAACTAAACAGTTTCAAATAGAAATTTGGAATGAAAATTAAAATGCAATTTCTTTTTTTAGCTTAATAATTTACTATTTAATGAGGGGAGCAAAATTTTATACTATCCCAATACTGCCCCACACAGATTCGAACTCATTGATTTTTGAGCCATTACAATTATCTCACAGAAGAGGGGAAATAAGAATATAGGAGTTAGAAACAATTGATATTCAATTCTCAGGGAAGTCACATATTTCTTACAGTTTGACTACTGATTTTCTGTATTTAAGCACTGAACTTTCTTTCCACTAAATAAATTACAAAATTTTATCAAAGTAACATTAAAAAAATCATTTGTATGAAAAGTTGTATTTTGTGACATACATGAGCTTAGTTACTTAAATAATGCTCTCTCCATTCCTCTTAGGAGGTATTTGTTCAGCAAATGCTGAGAAACCCATTTATAAGACACCTTTTAAATATTTGGAAACAGAAATAAAGACTTAACCAAGATACTATGAATAATTTGAAAGGTTGACATATACAGGAAGAAAATATCTGTTCTCTAAAGGCTAAGAACTAGGACTAATTGATTGGAATTAAGAGAAGGAACATTCATATTTCCATTTTTAGGAAGAACTGCCTAACCATCAGAATTATCCAAAATTGGTATTGTCTTCACAGAATGCCTGTCACTTCAGATGTTTAAATCTGACCTAACAATTACGTGAATGAAATTGAAGGAAACCATTAATCTATGCATTGAATTGGGGGAAGGAAATTAGCAAACTGAATATTCTTTAAAGATGTAACTATTCATGTGTGATACTCTGATTATATCACTTTAAATGATAGGAGACTCATTATAAGAAAATTTATGAAAACATTTTTTCTTAGTATATCTACCATATTTTTCAAAGGCTTTACCTGATGTGTTACATGTGGTGTGGCTTAAAAGTGTGTCAGAACAGACCTCTCTAACTTCTTTTCTCCTTGACCTTCCACAAAGAGTCATTTTGTAATTCCTGCCAGAATAGGAACTGGGAAGTTGTGACCACAGTCCACCACTCTGTTCTCTGTAGGAAAAAGAGGCATCAGATGAAAATTTAGTCTAATAGTTGAAGGATAAGATAACTCCAAGCTTTTTGTCCAAAGTTGATCGCTTTCTGCCAAGTATGACTTTCATAGCAAACATGTATAAGATTTAGTCAAAAATCCCTTTTATTCAAATTAATAGCAAAATAGAAGGTAGAGAAAGTATACATAAGAATGTATTCTACATGATATAGAATGAAACTGGTCTCCCTTTAGAAACAGTCAACCAAGAAAGTTTCCTAGCTCTCACCCAAGAGGAAGTTCTCTCAAATCCCTAGAGTAGCAAGCTATATAAATAATGCACCATTCAAGCTTGTCACATCCTCTCATCATGTCAGTTTCTTCCTAGTCTTTTCTAGTAAGCTGAATTTAGAAGTCAGAAATGTTGGACAACCGAGGAGATAAAGAAAATTGAACAGAATGAAAACTTTTTTCTAACTCTTACCAGATCTGCACCATCTCTCACATAGGCAAAGAACTTGATCTCCATTAATAAGGAAAGAGTCTTCTATTAATGAGTTTATGATTGTTGTTACACATAGTACTCCCACTGTTCTTTATATTAAGCCAATATATTCTCTGTTTTAATTTCATCCATTTATTTCATGTCTGTATAGAAAAAATTCTAATTTCTATCCCAAATGGAAATTATTTGGATATTTTAAAGCTGATACTGTTAAGCTTTATGAGAGGAGGACCATCTGTTGTTTAGAGTTTGTAATGAAAAAAAATCTATTTTGCCATAATAGACAAAAAATTGCTTAACATGGAGTAAGGAAGAAAGGAGTTTAAATTTCCCATCTGATATTTAAAAGTGAGACAATGAGTAAGTCACTAAACCTGTCAATGCTTCAGTTTCCTAATCTGTAAATTGGGGAGGATAATGCTTGAACTATAGTATATTCCTCATAACTTGTCATGAAGTTAAATGAAATTATATTTTAATAGCATTCTGAAATCCTCAAAATGCTATGTAAATGCAAGCAGTTATCTCACCAAATGCTTGCCTATACAATAGTGATTTAAAAAAATAAGAATAGGAGCAGTAATAATTGCAATCTTAAAGTACTAATGACTCAAATTTACTTAGTACTAAAACCACTTCTTTCAAAGCTTTCATAAGTTAAATTTAATGGATACTTATTAAATCTAATGTTAGTTAAATCTAATGAAGTATTTCCTTTAATAATGATGTGTACAACCCATGGATACCATTTATTCTCATTCAATATTTGTACCAATCCTCCTATATATTCCCAAATTGGTGTCCACCTAACTTGCTGGAAGGAAAGGAAACTTATCTAATTAGTAAAATTAAGAGACTAATCTAAAATATATCTTGGGATTGCCAAAGAGAATCAAAAAGTAGGAATGGCACTGATATTATCAAATAAAGCATAATTCACAGTAGAAAACAATGAAAATGACAGATATGTGCACTGTTTAATGATCAAATAAAAGGGATTATAAATATTTAATTATTCTTAATAAAATTAACCATTTCCCCAACTGCATCTAATATATTTTTAAAAAGATACAGTGATAAAAGAAGAAATGTACAATATACAATAAGGTTATATAGTAGTACATTTTCAGAATGTAAAAATAAAATTAAAATTTGGGCAACAACAACAAAAATAGATATGACATAATTAAAAACTACATTAAGATAACTGATGCAAAAAATAGGAGATAAATATTAATTTATACATACTCATATCACTCAAAGTTGATCCTACAGAATCACAGATGTGGAGAGGGAACCCAAGTTAAGACAGATCATAAATTTTAATTATAACATTTTAAATATAATTAAGTCAACTGTTAGGAGAGTTAAGTGACTGAAATCAAGATTTTAATCCATATCCTTTGACTGAAAATTCAATACACATTGACTCCCATACTACAGCAAAGGAAAGTGCTACCTAAAGGAATGACAAGAGAAACAATATACAGTAATTTTTACCAACAATTAAGCAATAGCATTTGAATTAATAAACTAAAATATGAGAAAATATCAAGTTACATAATCATTATAGAGAAAAAATCAAATTATAATGGATAACTTAAAAGACAACAATAAAATGTATTATATATCAGAATCTAACAGGGGCTAGGCAGTATGATGGGTGAAAGACTGGTTGTATAGTGAAGAGGATCTGAGATCAAATCCTGTCTCATTCATAATAGCTGTATGATCTTGACCAACAGAGACAATATCTCAGCACTTCCAGGAATTTTTTCCTATTATGTCAAAGAGAAAATGTCGGTGTGAGATATTGATGGAATGAACTAATTAATTAATTAATTCATCAATAAATCACAAATCCAATCCAAATAAAACAAAATAAAAATATTTAAGAAGAAATCAAAATAAATCCTAGAAGAAAATTTATGTCACAAAATACATAAATTAATGCATTTTCATATAGAAAGGAAAATAAATTACATTTAAACATAAAGGCATTAGAAAAGGATTTTTAAAAAAGTCCAGAGCAAGATTATGAGTTGATATTAAAAAGTTAATAGCAATATATAGAGGAGAGACTGAAAGAAAATTGAATTGATACAAATAACAAGTAGCTATTTATAAAGATCGATATAATTGAAAAAGTCTTACCAAGTTTATTAAAAAATAAAAATTTCTACAATTATAAATAAAAAACAGATTGGAAAAAACCAAGTCAAACAAAAACAAAAACAAAAAATAAGAATCTTGTTATCAAATAGTATGCACTGCTGTCTTATCAAATATACATTCAAAAGAAGTAAATTATTACCTTCAACACTATAAGTAATCCAAAATCTTGTGATACAAGGGAAATAATTTCGCTTGAAAAATCTTTAAGGAAAAGATTAAGTAATATAGCTGAATTAGTCTCTAATAAAACAATAACAATAATAAAAGTCTTGGCTCATAGAGAAATATAAATTAATTATTTTTAAAGCTTTCAAATATAAATAATCTTTCAGTTACATATATAGATATATGCTCATATATAATTAATAAATACATAAAATTATGATTTAAAACTATATATTTTTAAAGGATTTTATAGTGCTAATTTTAAAACCTGGGAAATACAGCATTAAAAACAAAGCTATAGATCAATTTTCCTTACAAATGTATGCATGAATCTGTGTTCTCCTCAGTCTTACTCATTTCCTCCCAGGTAGCTGGCGGAGTCAAAAAGACCAAAGTTCAAATTTGACCTCATGCTTTTCCTATCTCTGAGACTTTGGGCAAGTCACATGTCTGCTTCAGTTTTCTGAATTTAAAATGTATATAATAATTGTACCTACTAAGAAGGGCTGTGGGGAGGATTAAATGTGATATTTGTAAAAGTTAAATAAAACAAAAAATGAAATGTCTGCCACATAAAAATGCTATAAAAGTTCTTCTCTTTCCCTTTCTCTCTCTCTCTAACACTGCCACCACTTTGGTGCATGTCACCATTTCCTGAAGACTGGGGTGTTTTGATTGCTTACATGTTGGTTCTCCTGCAACAATGCAAATCTCCCCTAACTCCTGGTTCTTCTCAGCAAACAGGTCAAGTGATCTATCTGCCTAAATACCAGGTCTGAGAAAATCCCTTTCATTCCATTTCTATCACTTGCATGATCATTGTGAAAACCTATAAAATATTTTACTGAATTTAACTGAAAGTTCTTCCTAAGTGTCCTCTTCTCCACTTTCCAGTTTTCTTAAACATTGTGACCCAATGACACTAGTCTCCTTCCATGCTACTCAAATAAGACATTCCATCATCTGACTATGGACTTTTTCATTGACATTTCTCCACACTAGAATGTTCTTATTCCTTATGATTTTCTGCTGCTTCCCCATTTTCCTTTAAGCCCAAACATAAATTCTCCCTTCTTCAAGAAGCCTTTCCAAAATACTTAATCATAATGCATTCACTCTATTGATTAAAAAAAATCATCTTTCTAAATTAATAATATGTTGTCTTCCCCATAAAATTATGAGATTTTAACTGCAGAGACTCCTTTGCCTTTCTTTGCATTCTTAGTGACAGGTCTGTGCTGGTAAATAGTAAGCATGTAATAAACATTTATTGACTAACTGAATGACAATAATTAGTTCCCTCCAATAATGTATATTACAGTCTATGTACTGTTCTTATTCTATACCTCTCTTATCTTGCAACCTCTCATAAATTCACCAAGGAAGACCATCCACTATATGTGCCAGAAGCCTTCCTTCTTTTTTCCAATATTATATACTGATGTTGATCTTTTTCCTTGGTTCTCAAAAAAGACCTTGACATCAAGGAGGTGATGCCATGACAAGCACATGAACTGGATTTGAGTGAAGGAGTGCTTTGCTGTCACCATCCTCACTTTCTCCTTCAGAGTCATTTAGATTCAGTAGCCAGATATGAATCAGGACAACTGGAGATGAACCTTGATGTGATATGATAAGGATATAAGCAATTTACTGTGATTATCCATCTTTCATTTTTTTGTCTTTAGCAATTTACCATCCCATCTTTTCTTTTTATCATGCATGACATCATTAACATCTTTTCTTGTTTTTTTTTAATTGAAGTTTATCAGTTGATATGTTGTTACCTGCTCAAGTCTACAATAACATAAGCCTTCCATGGCCCTTTGTATGATATTAAAATTTGAATTCTGTGGGGGGTTGTTATAGGCTGTGTCTTACTGCTTTAGAGTAATACTAGTACAATCATGTTATTAAAGTAATATAGAGGAAGCTTCCCAGGGA
Source organism: Macrotis lagotis (assembly GCF_037893015.1). Classification (NCBI taxonomy): domain Eukaryota; kingdom Metazoa; phylum Chordata; class Mammalia; order Peramelemorphia; family Peramelidae; genus Macrotis; species Macrotis lagotis. Next base: position 390,381,095 of record NC_133666.1, read on the forward strand.
AATTCTGGGATCATTAAACTAGCACTACAATTTCCCAAAGTAATTCTTCTCTGGCCCCAATTCACTATTCATTTTGATTTTGTCTCTCAGAAATACATGCTGTTAGATACCTTTACAGTGTATATGTGCATATATTACACAACACAAGCCCAGTGTCATGGCTAGTACATAGTAATTGGTTAAGAAAATTAAATGTTTTTCAATATTAACTTTTTTATTCTTGATTTAAATGAAGGAAACAAAATTATATAGGGGAGCATTTCCTATTTACATATGAGCAAAATAATTTGATTGCAATGTATCAAACTTAGTGCCACTGAAAGCATATATAATAGCAATTGATATGTCAATGGATTTCTTGCTGAATATATAAAATTTTAATTTTTATGGAACAGCAAAATAATTTTAAGGAAATATCACTCCTGGGGCAGCTAGGAGGTACAGTGGATAGGATACCAACCCTGGAGTCAAGAGAACCTGAGTTCAATTATTGCCTCAGACAGTTGCAAAAAACAAACAAAAAAAAAATCCTAGGCGGCATTGAACAATAAGATAAAATGGAAATAGACTGATTAAACAGAAAAAAAGAAATATTAACATTTACCTAAAATATGCTAAAGTTAAATTTTTGATAACTATCAAAACTTGTTCACAAATTCATCATTTAATAATATTTGCTGAATATAGAGGTTTGTTCAATTAGAGGTATGCATCAGACAGTTGATGATGTAGGACTAAAACTTAGGTATGAAATGCCAATTTGGCAATTATCTGAATATAGATGATTTCCATGTGTTTTTCACTTTTTGTTTGAGTTAAGAATTTAATCAGGGATACAATGGGAATATTTTTTCTTTCGTAATGATTTGTAAAGTTGAAGCAAGAATGCATTAAGACTGCCAAAAGACCTTACGGTCTTCCAAAACATTTCAGACTCATTCATAGACCTAAATGTACAAAGTGATTACTTTTAAAAATTGTTTTGCTTGTTGTTTGGCTGTTTTTCACTTTTACCTCTTGTAATTGAATTCTCAAATTTTAGAATATATAGAGTCAGGACTTCTCTTAATATCACACAAGTTTCCACGTCTATGAAATAGTCACCATCCCTTAGAAATACAAAGATTATTGAAAATTCTTGCAGGAACAAAAATAAAAGGAAACAAATAAGCAAGAAAATAATCTTAGTGTCAAATATTTATAATTACATGTTTTGTCAGTTCCCCAACACTGCTATCCGTTTGCATAAACCTTTGTCAAGTTCGAAGACCCCTGTCCCCAATAAAAATAAGGAAGCAAATTGAGTAACTAATTTTCATATTTATTTTAGTCAAATTTTGTTAGAAGTAATTTAAATTTGCTATTAATAAAGACTTTTCTGATGCAGCAAATTTAATGTTTGCATTGAAAGATGTAATGCTTTCATGAAGCAGTCATTCTACTCTGTGTATCTGCATCATTTTCAAAAGGATTCAAAGTAAAGATTGGGAAGATGAGAAGAGTTAAGGGTCAGAGAAGTCAAACACAAAAAGGAAAGGTGAAGTGTGTGTATGTATATACATGCAACCATATAGCACACATGTATATATTTTTATACATATGAATACATGCACACAATGAATTCTATAGAAACATTTATATATGTCTACCTAGCAACTATGTGTGTATATATATATATATATATATATATATAGTGTGCATGTGCATTTATGTGTCATGTATGTGTCTGTGTGGGTGGGGGGTAATACACATGCACATAAAGGTTTTAAGAAGTTAGGATTTCATGGCAAAAAATTTTAGAGATAAGCCCTTATTTTGTATTCTGTCACAATATCTGTGTGTCACTACTCTTTGTGCTTTAATAAAATTTCCTGCTTTAAAAGTGAGAATTTTTATAAAAATAACTCAGTCTCATGAGAATTATAAGAAAAGTTCCAGCTAAAATGAAAGAGATAAACATCTAATTTATTAATGCTGACATCATTCATGTACTTTATCAGAGAGAATCCCTTAACATGTCATTTCTTACAAATAATTCTTTTTTAAGATTGAGAAAAACATTGTTTTCTTACATTCAACTCTTGTTATCATAGAAAAAGAAAGTTATTGATAGACTAGAAAACAGCAAGGACAATTAGTATGGACATAAGACGAGGAAGGCAATAAAAATGTTGAAAAACATTGAATTCATGTCATGAGATTTTAGTTAGTAAAGTATAAATAGCTTAAATACCTGAAAATTAAAAGTTTAAATACCTGAAAAAAAAGATTGGAGATTGGAGATTGACATGAGAATGGTGGGATTAAAATGAAACTGAAAAAGCCTTTCTTCATGTTCTACATTCTGGGCTCTCATTGACCACAATTATACAAGAATTAGAAGGGATACTATGAAGAATTTTTTTTTTGAGTACATAGGAAAAACTAGGGGAAATGAGCTAAAATTGTTGAAAATTACTTCTTCAAGATCAGCACTTTTCCAATATAGAAATGGATTGCTTCAGATGAGGAATATTTTTAAATTCTACCATCTACATGCAAAACCCAGAAATACTGTTATGTATTTTCTAATGAGTATTCTTCTGGTATGAGTTGGATTTAATCACCATTGAGATTTTCCACATTAAAAATCTGTATTTCTGTAATTCTGTTCTCAATACATCCAATGATCATGTCAGATTTTCACTGAACTAATGTCAAGTTATCATTATGAAAATTCATGGTGGAAATCATAATTAAAAATGCTATGATGGGGGTGGCTAGGTGCCATAGTGGATAAAGCCCCTGCCCTGGAGTCAGGAGCACCTGGGTTCAAATCCGGTCTCACACTTAATAATTACCTAGCTGTATGGCCTTGGGCAAGCCACTTAACCCCATTTGCCTTGCAAAACCCTAAAAGAAATGCTATGATTGCAACACTGATTTTGTGTTTATAATTATTTAACTATAGAGTATGGTATCAAAGGATTGCATTCAAAATCATCTTTGGCTTCTAAGCAAATTAGGCTTTGAATGTATCAAGGGGCTGGAGGTATATGATAAAGTATTTTTATAAAAACATAAATAGGGGGCTGCTAGGTAGCACAGTGGATAGAGCACCGACCTTGAAGATGTTGTATTTTATCAAAGGCCTTTTCAGCATCTGTTGAGATAATCATATTATTTCTGTTGATTTTGCTTCTCATATGTTCAATTATAATGAGTACTTTCCTAACATTGTTCCATCCCAGCCTACCTAGTATAAAGACTACCTCATTATGGTGAAGCATCATAGTAATAACTTCTTGCAATCTCATTGCAAAATTTTATTCAAGATTTTTGCATCAATGTTAATTAAGAAGAATAGTGTATAATTTTGATTCTTCCTGGTATAGTTATCAGTACCATGTTGGTATCATAAATGTAATTTGGCATAAATCCTCCTTCTATTTTCATATTGTTTATCTAGAATAGAAATTAATTATTCCTTAAATATTTGGTACAATCAATTCACCTGCAAATTCATGTGGACTTGGGGAATTTGTCTGGGGGGGGTAAAATGACAGCTTTTTTTCATTATTTTCTTATGAAATGGGGAATATTTAGGCATGTTATTTTCTCTTCTGTTATTTGGGCAGTTTGTATTTTTGTAAATGTTTATCCATTTCATTCAGGTTATCAAAATTATTGGGATACAGTTTGACAAAGTATCTACAAACTATCTCTTTATTTTCCTCCTCATGGGTGGTTAGTTGAGCTTTTTCATTTCTGATACTGGTAATTTGGTTACCTTCACTCTATTTTTTAATTGACTAGCCAAAGGGTTATCTATTTTAATGGTTTTTTTTCATAAAATCAACTACAAGTTTTACTTATTTGATCAATTATTTTCTTGTTTTCAATTTTATTAAACTTTCCCTTGATTTTCAGAATTTCTAATTTGCCCTTTAATTGGGTATCTTTAATTTCTTATTTTTCTAGCTTTTTTAGTTGCATCTCCAATTCATTTATCTCTTTCTCTATTTTATTCATTTAAAAATTTAGAGATATTAGGTTTCCCATCAAAACTCCCCTAGCTCAATCCCATAAATTTTGTTATAATGTCCTGTTAGTATCATTCTTTGGATAAAATTGTTGTTTCTGTGATTTTCTGCTTGATTCATTCATAATTTAAAATTATTATTTGGTTTACAATTAGATTTTGGTTTATCTTTCCATCATCCTTTATTGCTTTGTAATTTTATTGTATCATGTTCAAAGATGTATGGAATTATTATGTCTGCCTTTCTGCAATTGATTATAAAGTCAATTTTAGTATTGTTACCATGTACTGCCACGAAAAAATGTATTCTTTTCTATCCCATTTAGTTTTCTTCAGAATATAATATAACTATGTTTTCTAAGATTTCATTCACCTTCTTAACTTCCTTCTTGTTTATTTTGTGGTTAGATTTACCTAGTTCTGTGAGAGGGAGGTTGATGTCCACAATTGTTACAGTTTTAATCTCCATTTCTTCTTGTAATTAATTTAGCTTTTTCTCTGGGAATTTGGATGCTATATCACTAATTGCCTACATGTTAAATGATATAGCTTCACTAGCTATGGTGCCTTTTAAGAAGTTGTAGTTTCCTTCCTTATCCTTTTTAATGAGATCAATTTTTGTGTTTGCTTTAACTGAGATCAGAATCGCTACCCATGTTTGGTTTTCTTTTGCTTTGTTTTTACTTCAGCTGAAGCTTGGAACATTTTATTCTATCCTTTTACCTTTATCCTGTGTATTCAAATTTAAATGTGCATCTTGTAAACAACATATTGAATGATTCTGGATTTTAATCTATTCTGCTATCTGCTTCCATTTTATGGAACTGTTCATTCCATTCACATTTACAATTAATTCTACTCATTCTGTATTTCCTTCCAGGCTATCTTTCCCCATTTATATTTTTCCTCACCAAAGTTTTAATTCTTTTCCCCTTTAACTTTTGTTTTGGAATTTAACTTTATTTTTTTTTTCACTTAGATCTTTGCCTCCCTTTTTATCAGTCCCTTCTTTCCTCATTTTTCTCCTCTCCTACACCATCCCTTTCCTGTAGAATAGGGTAGATTTTTTAACCCAAATGTGAAAGTATTGTATTCCTTCTCTGGACCAAACCTATTGAATAGAATTTATTCAGTTTTCACACCCTCCCTTCTTTCCCTATAGAATTATTAATCTTTATGTCTCTTCACCTTATTCACTTAACACTCATGTATCATTAAATAGGTAACATCAATCATAGTTTGATTAATACATTGCTTGATAAACTCAATGTGTTATCAAAGTACTATCACAGATTGATTGATTGGTTGGTTGATATTTTGATAAGCAGCATTGCCTCAAAGTCATTAAGTATCCACCCCTCTTATGTCTCCTTAGGAGTACACTTTTCAGGAGTCTTGAATAGCATCTAATTATAAACATTTTTTACCTTAACCCCATTTTAAGTACCCTCTAAGAACACTCAATCCTCATGAGCCAAAGTATCATCCAAAGCCAAATCATTTAATGAACTATTTGTAGCCCTCCATCCAAGTATGCTTTCTTGCACACTCCCCCTCCAGGCTAATTAACTCCTTATTAAGTAAAGTATTTATTAAATCTTGATTTGATTAACTATAAAAATCTCAAAGTGCTCTAAGTACTGGGAAGCTCTAAAAGTCTCAATTAAGAATTTTTCAGTTGATTATAAGTTATAGGAGACACTGACTCAATATCAGCTAACTTTCAATGCCCTCATAAGGGAAAGTGCTAATATTTGTGAGCCCAACAGAATTAAAGTAGGTCAAATGAAACTGAGACACTTAACAATTTAGAGTAAACATCCTTACTTTTCATCAGGGCTTTTTTGTTTCAAACATAGGGACATCATCTTGGTCCTCTTCAAAGGATAGGTGAGAAACAACTGAATACATAGTCTCTACATCCAAACTCTTCAATTACATCCAACCCTTTAATTATCCTAAGAGAAACGCAATTCTTAAGAGTTAAAAATGTTATATCTTCCATGTTAGGTTTGTATAAAATTTGATCATTTTGAATAAGATTTGTTTTGGTTTCGTTGTTTCTTTCCTCTTTTCATTCACCTTTTATGCATCTCTTGAAACATGTATTTGCTGACTGAATTCTTTGAATTCAGTCAGAACTGTTCAGATCTGATCTTTTTATCAAGAACTTTTTGATGTCCAGTATTTTGTTGAACATTCATCTTTTCCCCTGACAGTATATGATGAATTTTGCAAATGTGTAAATTCTTGGTTGTAATCTCAGGTCCTTTGCCCTCTAATATATGGTATTTCAAGTTGTCTGATCCTTCAGGATTGAGACTGATAGTTCCTGTGTAAGTCTGATTGTGCTTCCTTTGTATTTAAATTGCTTCCCATTTGCTACTTGCAGTTTTTTTTTCCTTTATTCAAGAGTTCTTAAATTTGTTTGTGATAGTTCTTAAAGGTTTCATCCTGGTGTTTCTTTCTGAAGCAGTTCTATGTATTCTTTCAATGTCTATTTTTATTTTCTTGATCTAGCAGATCTGCACAATTTTCCCTGAAAATTTCCTGCAAGATGTTTTCAAGATTCTTTTCTGATCTAGACTTTCTGGTAGTCCAGTGATACCTAGATTAACTCTTTTGGATCGATTTTCAAGGTCATTTGATTTTTGCTAAATGCTACTTTAGGCTTTCTTTAATTTTTTCAGTCTTTTTATATTGTTAGATGGAATGTTGTAGGTTCATATATTCATTAATTTTCATTTGCCCAATTCTAATTTTTAGAGTTTTATTTTCTTCAATTAACTTTTATATTTCCTTTTCCAGTTACTCAATTTTATTCTTTGACAAGTTACATTCTTTTTCCAGTAACTGATTTTTATTTTTTTCTGGAGGGGGTGGGTTGCAAGGAAGTGGGTTTCAGTGACTTGCCCAAAGTCACACATTGAGGTAATTAATAAGTGTCTGATGCGGCATTTGAACTCAGGTTATCCTGACTCCATGTACAGTACTCTATTCACTGTGACACCTAGCTTCCACTGTTATTTTTACTTTTGAAGGAGTTGATTTCTTTGATCAATTTTTCTTTTTTCTTTTTTTTAAACATACTAAGTATAGATCCATATTATTCATGTTGTGAAAGAAGAATCATAATCAAAAGAAAAAGGAAAAAACTGAGAGGAAAAAATTGCCATATTTCATAAGATAACTTCCTTTTAAAAAGCTGAAGATAGTAAACTGGGGTCTGCATTTAAATGACAGAGTTCCTTCTTTGAATATGGATGACATTCTCTTTTTTACTTTCCACCATTCCTTCCCACCCCCCTCCCATCAATGGCAAACAGTTGAGTTTTGATTGTGCATACATAGTTTGATAAACATAGTTACAGTTTAATAAATTTTGGTATGACTTTCATTAATTTTTCATAATTTTCCAGCCTATTTCTCAATTTTTCCATTTTTCTTCTTCCCCCCCTTCGGTTTTTAAAAACTTTTTAAAGTTCTTCTTCCCAAAATGGCATTGTAATCATCTTTATCTGTAAAGCAGTTTGTATAATAAGAACTCTTTTCTATAATGAGAGCTCTATCCTCCAGGATATTTACCATTGAAAATTTCTTTGGATCTTCTATTTTTCTCAGTTGAATCTATAAATATGTAGCTTTAATGCCATTGCAGAAGATTCATTAATCTTTGGTAGGGAAAAGCTCTGGGAGAATATTAGCTTCATGATGCCATCTTGGCTCTACTCCTAGATCCTGCATATATATTTTAAAGTTTTATGCTATCAAATGATCAATGCAAAAATATTTGGAAATCATCAGTACAAGATGTTGACATTATATATTGTAATTTGGAGAGAATTATTGGGGAATTTCAAACTTATTTTCTTTAGGCTGATACTCAGCAATATGTTTTATATTCCTTCAATGCCAAAGCATTTTGTTTGATAATCCCTCATGATTTCTTTCGCTCACATTTTATATTATTGCAGTTGGTCTGGTCATAAGGAGTTTCAAACTATGTGTCAAAGTTTTTTGGCAACTGTGGGGAATTGTTTTGCTTTAATATTGTCCAAAATCAAAAAGTTTAATGAATTTTTTTAAATAAAGCATTTGATGTTTCCAAAGTCCATTGTTGTAGAAAAAATGATTGTGCTTTATTTTGAATGCATGCATAATCTGCAGGTGTACTTTTTGCACTGATTATAATACACAATTCCTACCTTCACATTTCCAAGATAGGATTCATATTACTCATGAAAAATGTAGATCCTTAAATACTTAAGATTGATGCATTATTTCACTTACCTATCGGAAATAAATAGTTTTGAAGATAAATATAAAATAGAGTCAGACTAAGAGTTATTAGAGACATCAAAATTATTCTTCACTTGGTACCTAATCATTGAATAAAACTTCATTGTTGGTTCTTTCCCAACTTCAGTATTTCTAACTATTAAATGAATCTTAATATTTTGTCCTTCCCTTAGCTTTTAACTCTGCTTCTTAGTCTCACAATCCCCAATCCTGAAATAGGGTTTTTGCTTGTTCTGTTCTCTTCTCTCTCTACAATGTCTATTAATTGCAACCATAACTTTCATGGAAATTGTAGATTCAGAGTTCCAATACTCCTCAGAGTTGAGAAATGAGTTCCTTTATTTTACAGGAAGATTATGGATACCAAGAGGTATCAAATAATTCACCCAAGGTAAAACAGGTAATTAGTAACTATACCTATATTTCAACTGAGTAATTCTGTTGCAAATCAAGTAAACTGTACTTCTGATAATTCCTAAAGAATGCATTCATTCTATCTGGTTCTAAAAGCAGTCTGAGGAAGGCAATATGGTATATATGAAAAGAATTCTGGATTTGGAGTTACAGGACCAGAATTCAAACCCTGTCTTTCCTTATTTCTCACTAAATCTCTTTCCTTATTTGTCACTAAAACTCTCTAAGCCTTAATTTTTTCATCTGAAGAATGGCCTAATTAAGAGTAAGGATATTATGAGATTCACTTGTGAAAACAGATATAAAGTTTATTGAAAATTTTCCAGTGCTATGAAAATACGTAAATCATAATAATTTTCATCACCATTTTCATCATTATTATAATTATTAGCTTTCTTTCACTAGGATTGCAGTCTGTTGAAGACAATTCTCTGAATTTCCATTCAATTTCGGCTGAGCTCAATAAATATTTATTGAGCAATACAAATAAGTGTTGTTAAATGTTTAATGGTAAGTGTCTATGGGAAAATAATCTGTTTTTAAATTTAATCTGGATTTTTTTCTTCAATGAACTTCTAGCCATGATGGCAGAGAGAGGAGAGGCATTATCTTCTAAGAAAACTCTTAAGAGAAATTCAATTGACAAAACCCAGAAAGTGAAACTGGGAGAAGAACACCTATCAAGAAGGTCTGTCTCAGGGGACCATGGGTGGATGGGGAGACAAGCATGGAGGGTCAGCATGAAGACAGCAGCTTGGGTAAGCCAGAGGGCCAACCTCAGCTGCAGAGACTTTGGCGAGAGGTAGATGCAAGATCCAAATTTAGTTGCATAGTCTTTGAATTGGGGGGAGAGAAGCTACAGGAGGGTGAGTTCCAGCAAAGAGTCTCAGATCATGCCGGGAAAACAACCAGCTGAACTGGGGACCTGACCTTCATACTTTTAGTGGAGACCTTTGCCCAGAATAAACAACAAACAACCCTCCATCCCCTCAGACTAAGGTGTAGTCAAGAGAATTCACTGAAAGGAAAGAGATTAACATCCTCACCCAGGGTACAGCCCATTGTTCAAGGACAATTCAGACTCTGCTGCTGAGGGCCCCAAATACTTCAGAGAAAGCAACCAGCTAGCCCTTGGAATTACTAATCCAATAGAACAAAGCCTCTAGGATCTTCAAAAGCAAACCTCTGAGAGCCAGGCCTCCCAACACAAGATCCTAAAAAGATGAATAAAGGCCAGAGAGAAAAAAGGGGGGGCCCATGGAGAAATACTTAGAAGAAATAGAATCTACCCCAGAGAGATCTAGCACTACTGAGGAGAATATGAATTGGTCTCCAGTGTGGAAAGACTTCCTTGAAGAAATCAGGAAGGAGTATGAAAATCAACTGGATAATTTGGGAAAAGAAACTCAAGAGAAAATTAATACCTTGCAAGAGAAAACTAACATCTTGCAACAAGAAAGTAAATCCTTGGAAAATAAACTGGACAAATACAAAATGAGAATAATTATCTCAGATAATCAATTGGGCAAATGTAAAAAGAAAATGATTCTCTGAAATCCTCATTGGGCAAATGCAAAAAGAAGGTAATTTACATAAAATTACACTTGGGCAAATGGAAAACTTCTTCAAAAATAGAATTGACCAACTAGAAAAGGAGTTGCAAAAGATAAATGAAGAAAAATTTTCCTCTAAAAAGGAGAATGGAATTGGCAGAAACTAATGAGTTCATGAGACAACACGATTATTTTAAACAAAACCAAAAGATGAAAAAAATAGAATAAAATGTAAAACATCTCATCAGCAAAACCACTGACCTTGAGAACAGATCAAGAAGGGAGAATTTAAGAACTATAAGCCTTCTGGAAAACATTGAAGAGAAAAAGAGCCTGAACTTAATTTTACAGGATTTAGTGATGGAAAAATAGCCCTAATATCATGGAATCAGAGAGCAAAATAGTTATTGAAAGTATACATTGATCCTTTCCAGAAACAGATCCTAAAATGAAAACACCAAGGAATGTTGTGACAAAATTCCAGTACTATGAGATAAAAGAAAAATTCATACAAGCAGCCAGAATGAAAAATATTAAATACCCAGGAACCACAGTAATGATAATGCAGCACCTGGCCAGAGCAACATTAATAGATTGAAGGGCCTGGAATGAGATTTTTTTTTTAGATTTTTTGTTTTCGATTTTTGCAAGGCAAATTGGGTTAAGTGACTTGCTCAAGGCCACACAGATAGGTAATTATTACTTGCCTGAGGCCAGATTTGAACTCAGGTGCTCTTGACTCCAGGGCCAGTACTCTATCCACTGTGCCACTGAGCTGCCCCCTGGAATGAGATATTCTGAAGAGCAAGGGAACTTGGAATGGAGCCAAGAATCCACTACCTGGCAAAGCTGAGCCTTTTCTTCTAGGGGAAAAGATCGACATTTAATGAAATGGGAGACTTCCAATATTTCATGATAAAAGGACCACAGCTAAATAGGAAATTTGCACATCAAAAAGGAGGCTCAAGAGACACATGAAAAGGTATTTAAAAAAACCTTGCTATCCAATGAGAAGAAACTAGCTATATACTCACTTGGGAGAAAGAGTCTCATAACTCTTGAGAATTGTAACTTTATTAGGGGGAATATATTTAACCAGAAGTGATGGAGCCTCATAACTTTTCTATGATTCAGATAGAATGATTTAAAAACAATACCTACTTACAAAGGGGGACAGTAAGGCAATGGGAGGATGGAGGAGACCGAATGGGGTAAGTATTATTACGTCACGAGGTTACAAAGACCTATTGTAATTGAGGAAAAGAAGGGATTTGATGAGAACCACCTGAATTTTCATCTCATCAGGCTTGGCTTAAAGTTAACTTAGACACAATCAGTTGACTTAAGAAACTTATGTTACTTTTCAAGCATTAAAAACAGAAAAGGGGAACTAACAGAAGCAAGGGAATAAGGGGAAAAATGAAAGGGGAAAGTAAGGGGAGTGGGTTGATATAAGAGGGCAACACACTGAAGGTGATGGTATTCAGAAACAAATACTGGGGAATATAGATAAAGGGAAAAAGTGTGGAAAATACAAACAGAAGGAAGATAACTTGAAGGGGAATTAAGAGTAGATAATTATAACTTTGAATGTGAATGGGATGAACTTTCCCTTAAAATGAAAGTAAATAGCAGAGTGCATTAAAAACCAGAATCCTGAAATATGCTGCTTATAAGAAACTCATTTGAAGGAGAGAGTTATATATAGAATAAAGGTAAAAGCTTGGATTGAAATATATTTTTCTTCAGCTGAAGTGAAAAAATCAGGGGTAGCAAGCCTTATTTCAGACAAAGCAGCTGGAAAAATAGATAGCATTAAAAGAGATAAGGAAGGAAACTATAATCATCTCAAAGGTATCATAGATAATAATGTAATTTCAATTCCAAATATGTATGCACCCAATGGTATAGCATTCCAATTCTTAGACGAGAAGTTGAAAGAGCTACAGTATAGCAAAACTCTACTAGTGGGAGACTTCAACTTCCTGTTCTCAGATTTAGATAAATCTAATCATAAAATAAACAAGAAGGAAGTTAAGGAAGTAAATAGATTGTTAGAAAACCTGGATATGATAGACCTATGGAGGAAATTGAATGGGTATAGAAAGGAATATACTTTTTTCCCTGCTGTACATGGCACTTACACAAAAATAGCCATGTAATGTGGCACAAAACCCTTATGATCAATTGCAGAAAAGCAGAAATAGTGAATACATCTTTCTCAGATCATATTTCAAGACTGGGCCAGGGAAATATAGACCTAGAACTAATTGGAAACCAAATGATTTCATTTTAAAGAATGAGTGGACCAAGCAAGGAATTATAGAGAGAATTAATTACTTCATCCTAGATAATGAAAAAATGAAACAACATACTGAAACCTATGGGATACACTTAAGTTTGTTGTCAGAGAATAAATTATATTTTTGAATGCTTACATGAATAAATTGGAGAAATTAACTAAATATCAAACCAAAAAATTAGAGAAAGAAAAAATTTTAAAAAATGCAGTTAATTACCAAATTAGACATTTTAAAAATTAAAGGAGAAATTAAATAAATCAAAAGCAATGAAACTATTGAACTAATAAATAAAACTAAGAGCTGATTTTAAGAAAAAAGAAATAAAATTGATAAACCTCTAGTCAATTTTATTAAAAGAAAGAAGAAAAACAAAGTGCTAGTATCATAAATGAAAAAAGGTGAAATTGCCACAAATGAGGAGGAAATTAAAGTAATAATTTGGAATTATTTTGTCCAAATTTATGCCAATAAATTTGACAATTTAAGTGAAATGGATGAATATTAACAAAAATATAAGTTGCCAAGATTAAATTAAAAGGAAATTAAAAACCTAAATAATCCTATCTCAGAAAAAAAGAAATTCAACAGGCCTTTATTGAATTCCCTAAAAAAATATCACCAGGATCAGATGGATTCACAAGTGAATTCTATCAAACATTTAAGGAACAATTGGTTCCAATTTTATATAAACTCCTTGGAAAATTGGTTAAGGCAGAACTCTGCTTAATTCTTTCAATGACACCACTATCATGCTGATAACTAAACCAGGAAGAGTTAAAACAACGGAAGATAATTGTAGATCTATCTCCCTTATGTATGTATGTGTATATATATATATATATATATATATATATATATATATATATATATATATATATATGCAAAAATCTTAAATAAAATCTGAGCAAAACGATTACAAGATGAAAATGTGTACAGGATTTAGACTTAAAAGGCAATATCATAAGCAAACTAGGAGATGAAGAAATAGTTCACCTGTAAGATCTATGGAAAGGGAAGCAGTTTATGACCAAAGAACACATGGAGAAGTTCATTAAAATTAAAACAAACTAGACAATTTTCATTACATTAAATTAAAAAGCTTTTGCACAGACAACACCACTATAGCCAAGATCAAAAGAATTGTAGTAAACTGGGAAAAAATTTTTACGAGTATTCCTGACAAAGACTTATTTCTAAAATATACAGAAAACTGAATCAAATCTTTAAAAAAAGGCATTCCCCATTACACAAATGGTCAAAGTATATGTAAAAGCAGTTTACAAATGTGGAAATCAAAGCAATCTATAGTCATATCAAAAATCGCTACTTATTAGAGAAATGAAAATTAAAGCATCTCTGAGGTACCAGGTATACCTCTTAGACTGGTCAGTAATGACCAGAAAGGACATGATCAGCATTGGAAGAGATGTTGGAAATCTGGGAAAGTAATACATTGTTGATGGACCTGTGAATTCATCGATCTTTTCTGGAGAGCAATATGGAATTACACCCTAAGGGCAACAAAAATGTGCATACCCTTTGATCCAGCAATACCACTTCTGGGTCTATAGCCTAAAGAGATTATTTAAAAAAGGGTAAAGCATCACTTGTACAAAAATATTCATAGCAGCTCTTTTTGTGGTGGCAAAGAATTTGAAATTAAGTGAATGTCCTTCGATTGGGGAATGGCTTAACAAATTGTGTTATATGTATGTCATGAAACACAATTGTTCTATTAGAAACTAGGAGGGATGGGATTCAGGGAAGCCTGCAATGATTTGCATGAACTGATTCTGAGCAAGGTGAGCAGAACAAGAAAAACACTGTATACCCTAACAGCAAGATGGGGGTGATGATCAACTTTGATGGATTTGCCCATTCCATCAGTGCAACAACCAGGGACAATTTGGGGCTATCTACATGGGAGAGTACCATCTGTAACCAGAGAAGGAACTGTGGAGTTTGAAGAAATACCAAAGAGTATTACCCTCAAACTAGAAAAAAATATGTCTTATTATGTAATTTTGCTATCTCATACTTTTTTTTCTTCCTTAAGGATATGATTTCTCCCTCATCTCATCCAACTGAGATCAGTGTATACCAAGGATACAATGTAAAGACTAACAGTATGCCTTCTGTGGGGGTGGGGGAGGGAAGAATGAATGGGAGAAAAATTGTAAAACACAAAATAAAAACACTTTCTAAAAATAAAATAAATTTAATCTGCATTATTAACTATTTCTTGAGTATATTAAATCAGCAACACAATAAATCATGTCCTGATTTGTAATGCTCTCCAGTTCCCTAGTTATAAAATGTTCCCAGGTGTTAAAGTGAAAACTTAAAAATGGATAGCTGGTCAGTTAATGCTGACTCAATCACTACCACTCTCCATCCCCCCTTAAACCCCAGGTTTCAAAAATTGTTTAAAACTCTAGAGTTTATTACCTCCAACTGGATATTCTGATCTCATATTAATTTCAACATGTACAAAGCAAAACTTATTTTTTTTCTACATTCTTCCACAAAAAATTAATTCCTCCCCATTTCCTTTGATAAAGCTGCTATTTCACCTAACACAGATGGTTCTTTTTTCTTATTTCTTCACCATATTCAATGAGATGTCATGTTTCTTTTATTTTAATACCTTTGTCATCTATATTCTTTCCATAAATGTTGCCCTAGGCCAGGCAATT
Organism: Macrotis lagotis; assembly: GCF_037893015.1. Classification (NCBI taxonomy): domain Eukaryota; kingdom Metazoa; phylum Chordata; class Mammalia; order Peramelemorphia; family Peramelidae; genus Macrotis; species Macrotis lagotis. Next base: position 390,396,381 of record NC_133666.1, read on the forward strand.
TATCCTCCCTCCTACCCTCCCCCATATTCCCCTCCCCTTCCCTCCTCTTCTCCCTTCCCTTTTCCCTCCCTCACTCCCTCCCTCATCTTTTCCTTCCTTCCCTCCCTCCTTCCTTTCCCACCCTCCATTCCTCCTTCCCTTCCTCCCCTCCCGTCCTTTCTCCTCTTCCCCCCTCCCTTCCTCTTCCTTCCCCTTCGATCTCCTCCCACCTTCTACCTTCCTCTCCCATCCTCTGCTTTCCTCTCCCTTCTTTGTCTTTTAATGATAAATTTCTGGCTATGTTTTCTGACGTTGAAACCTCTTATATTCAGTCCTATATTTCCACTATTGTAGAATTCTTAGTTGTCTAGAAAATTATGCTTCTATAAATACTTCAATGATTTCCAATGATTTTTTTTCTTGCTCCCACTAGTTCCCTAGAAAAAAAGTAATTTAATATTTCTCTATTGTTAAATGGAGTATGATATGCTTTTACAAAAATCTATGATTTGGGGGGGAACAGATAAGTGGTATAGTGGATAGAAGACTGGACTTAGAGTCAGGAGGACCCAAGTTCAAATCCTGTCTCAGACAGTTAATAATTGCCTAGCTGTATGACTTTGTGCAAGTCATTTAACCCTATTCCTTAAATACATTAAAAAAATCTATGACTCAATAAGTCTCAAAATGTGGTTCAGGAATTCTTGGAAATACCCAAGATACTTACTAGGAAGCGAAGAAAAGAATCAAGGCTATTTTCATATTAATACGAAGCTGTTTTATTTTCTAATAAGGTAAGTATATATGCATAGATATACATACGTAAATGTTTATATGTATGTATGTATAAAAAACAATTTTGAAGAGTATAAAGGGATTCTGAGACCTCAAAGTTTGAGAATCACTGTTCTAAGTAATAAAATGCTGGTGAAGCTCAAAGAATATAACCTGAAATGAAAACACAGACACAAAAACACACATATATATGCTACTGCCCACAATAGCTCTAATGCAGGTCTGAACATTGACTCAAGAGAATGTCAGTTCTAGTAGAAACGTACGCATGAAAGGTCATGATACAAAATATGCTGATTCATTTTCAGAAACTCAGACTTTTTATAGCAAAAACTTATCTCACGAATGACTGCTTATCGGAAACCCAGTCTCACAATTTCCTGGGTACATTTATAATATTTAGTCTTAGAAATCTGCATACTTCTTTATCAGAAAATTCTTTTACAACCACCTCCAGTAACACAGATCATCCCAGATCAGGGTTCACTGGAAAGACAACAAATCTGTTTAAAGAGCAAGAATGCATACATATCTCTGATGGAACAGGTCACCAAGTATATGTGTGTAGATCACCCTCAGGAGCTGGCCCTCAACAATATGTCTTCATTATGGGCTTATCCAATGTGCTATATCCATAGTTTCTGTATTTGTGGTATTAGAAAATTCAATAAGTCATTCCTCCATCCAAGTAATTGATAAAATATTATGATAACTTATTCAAGCATGACTTTCTATTGAATACCTCTAGAAATGCCTTTCTAGCCCAAATTTTTCCACCTATTTACAGTAATTTTTTTTCATGATGCCCTCAATCCAAAATAACCCCAAAATTGTTTAAAGGTATTTTTATGTAATTATATTCATGAATTTTCTGAAGCCCCTGAAAATCTGGGAACTTAGCTTAACAGTATTCCTTTTTTCCATAGTCCTTGGATTTTCCCATTCTAATACTTAACTCTTTTATAAGCTAACTGCTATAAATGCTTTCTTCCTTCCTTTTTTCAACCTCCTTCCTTTCTTCTTTCCTCCCTTTCTGCTATCAGTCTATCTATCTCTCTACTATGTTTAGGCTGAAAAAAAAAGATGGAAGAAAAAGATGAAGACATAACAGGATTAGAATTATCATATATATATCAAAAAGCGAATGATACAGAAACAGATGAAGGATTAAATTTTTCAATATATAAATGCTTTTTGAAACTAATTTCATTTTTAATTTTATAGAGTTATTGAAGAAAAATAAAATGATCGGAATTTTTTTAAAATCTGTATATACATAGAGTTATGGTACATATCTAAAAGTGTGTCTCTATTTGCCAACATATAGTTTGTATATTGGTAAAATTTAATTAATTATACATAACCGCATAGGTTTTATTTATGATATTCTCCATATACCATATACACAATGCATGCATAATATATATACCATATGTATATATATATATATATATATATATATATATATAAAGACTGACATATTTCCTACTTTCATGCCATAAATTGAGAAAAATTAATCTTTTTATTATTTAGAAATTTTTTTATCATTTTTATATAGAATCTTTATAGTCATGGCTTATGGATTAAGCAGACTTGATTATCTGAGGTTTTTCTTAATTTTGTAGATATTCAATTTTCTAACTTCTTGGGGGGGCTCTAGTGACAATATATCATTTTTTAAAAGTTAAAATAATCAAAGATAATTTCCTCAACTGTTATGTTAAAAAAATCCAACAAATTTCACAATTATGTGACCATGAAGGCAAAAATATATGTTGAGAGTACAAACTTTGAAATACAATGAAAAGAAATATATTAGAAATCTCAAATGTGGTATATATTAAAGACAATAGTGCTTTCAAAATGTCCCCATAGCATGATGTTTTCCTTTTCTGAGACTTATTAATTAGCAGCATTTGGGTAGTTGATATTGAAAGAATGAGAATAGGAATAAATCAGATTTTATTATAAAGCAACAGTGTCAAGGGTCAAAGTGAGAAAACTTTTACATAGAAAAACCCATAAAGAAAAACTATATTTTATTACTAAAACTGCCTCTTTTGCTCCAATATTTATTTCTTGAGCTTTAGCTTGTTACTTGAGACTAGTCAAGTATTACAACTTCAGTGTAAGTTACATCTTAGACTGGAAATCATTCAAGGCAAATGGAAATGACTTTGGGTAAGAAGGAGTGATAGTTATGTGATCAAATGATGTAGTAACAATTTTTCTTCTCCTTTAGCTAGTCTAGTTTTTCTTGAAAAAAATGCTTACTAAAAGATGAGCTTGATCTTGCCTCTGAAAAATCAATTACTACATTCATTGTGCAAATCATATCTTTTTTTGTTTTTGCAAGGCAATATGGTTAAGTCATTTACCCAAGGTCACACAATTAGGTAATTAAGTGTCTGAGACCAGATTTGAACTCAGTTCCTCCTGACTCCAGGGTCAGTGCTCTATCTACTGTGCCACCTAATTGCCTCATAATCATATTATTTTTTAAAATGTTTTATCCAATTTAAGAGACTTTTGTCTTCCAATTTAAAAAATTGCAAAGGTAAAAGAGGTATATGGTTGAAATGTGTACCACACAACAATATAATGCTTTATTCTGATGTTTATAAAGTCAAATGAACCAGCAAACATGTAGGCAACATTTAACAATATCAAATTTGTTCACAATACAGAGCAACATTTTAGACTTGAAAAAGTATCTTGGTTGTAAGTCATTAACAATCTTTCTATCTATGTAGATCTATATTATATTTATATATACATGCATACATATATAAATACAAAAATGTGTTTATATGGAGTTAGTTTACTAAGATATTTTGCCATATACTTTCTACATTAATGTTTTCAGAATGATTATCTTTCAAATGTTTCTGTGAGATAGATTCCATGGGAAACAGCCAATATCACAAAAAAGAAAAATAATGTCAAATTGCACAGTCTATTTATTTGTGTCAGAAGAAGTATTTGTAAATAACATTGAACACTTTGTATGAGACTCACAAAAATCACCAAAACAGACCTACAGAATCTAAACACTTTTCATATTTGTTCATCCAAAAACTATCAAGTTAGCACTGTAAACCAGAATCCTATGAACCATTTGTTACTGTTTGCATCCAAAAATTATATTAACATCTTTCTTGAAGTAAAAAGCTAAGATTATTATCATTATGTAGGTGAGAATGATAGTGGTGAGGTAGTAGTGATGATATTATTAGTAGGAGTAGAAGTAATTGCAATATTATGATATTATTGTGACAAAATGATGCCAATTGACAACATTGAATTTGTCTAATAAGTTCAAAAGGAGGGTAATCAAAATTTGTGACATGTTCGTGATATCAATCAAAACTGGATCACTCAAGAAATATCCAAAAATGCTTGAATCATTTTCTGCTTGTGTAAACAGAACATAATATGTCAAATAAAAAAAAAATCTTAATATAAATATCCTAGATACAGGCAGGAGCTTCTGTAAGACAGAGAAAATGGGGCAGCCAGGTGGCACAGTAGATAGAGTACTGACCCTGGAGTTACGAGAATCTGAGTTCACATCTAGTCTCAGGCACTTAATAAATAAAAGCCCTATCTTTCCTGAAGGAACTTATACCTAATAAGATAGTCAACACAGTTGAGATTATTGGGCAGGAAAGGATTTTTATTTCAAAAAGTTGTATTGAAAGCGGAAGCATAAGTGTTTAGATAGGCTTACTCTTTCCAGGAGGAATACTACTATTGATTTTATCTTAGTCTCAGAAATGGAAAGGAGAAGATTGTAGGAAAGAAGAGTATGGTAAAGTAGCTGTAGCCAGAAATAGAGGATCTGGATGATGGTAAAGAGAGAGAAAAGCTAGGATTTGACGTGTGTGGAAGGTATCTTAGTCTAAACATAAATAAGGACAATATAGAAATGATATAAGTGTGAATAAAAATAAGGGGTACTGAAGAATTAATTGTGCCAGTAGTCTTAGTTTGAAAGCTGACAAATAGATGACTTTGAAGTGAAGCTCCCTATGACAAAAAATGACAAATAATGACAAATAATGAATAATGACCCCAAAATATCCTGGAAGATTTAACTAGAACATTATTTCAGTCAATGATATTGCTCAAAACTACCTGAACATAACACTTGATCTGTAAATCTTTAAGCATCAGAGACAAGATCAAGTGAAAACAAACATTTGGGCTTTAACTCTTTAATACCCAATAGAGCACATGTATCAAACTTAAATTTGATAGATATAACCAAAGAAAAAAAGAATTCCAATGAAACAGTTTTTACCATCCAAGCAAGACTAGGAAGATAGATATAGAGGTCATCTGACACTGGATAGAGAGATGGCCATGAACATGACTTCTTCATCACCCAGGACCAAAAAATGTCTTAAGACTGAACATCGAAGCAGTTAGTATCTAAAGGGGAAAAAAAAAACAGGGAACACCTAAACTAGTTTTGGGAGCAAGAACTGGTGCAATCTGTTACTTCTGTCTTTCATTATCCAATTCTAGGTCACAGATCTAGGAAAGAGACGAATGGTGGTCTGCAAATCCAGGTCATTCTACTGAATTCTAAGTACAGAGTAAGTTCAGAATTGGCTCTGATAACAGGAGTAGATCATTTATAACTTAACAAAATGTCTGAAGTAGAAGAACCAGGTTGGACAATACCAATAGAGAGCAAATAGAACTCCTCAGCATGTAATAGTTTCTGAGTGCAACAGTTTACTGAAACTCAACTATATATAAATAGATGAATCCAACATATCTTAGAAAATTGCTTTCATTTACTTCATAAAATCAGGGTTTTTTTAGATTAATCTTTGAGTATTTTAGGAAGCATTGCTGGACTTGTATACAATCTGAATTTTTCTTTGAAGTTTTTCATGTAGATATCTTCAAGTTCATTTATACTTCTGTGTTTTTTGCTTTGGTTTCCATATCAACACAGAAACTTTTTATAGTTGCGTTATGTTTAGTTTGCTTGCTCATGCTTTAATCCTTTTTCTTGACTTTGTGGACAATGCCAATATTGATCTACTTCAGCTTTGATGGTTGAAAGAGAAAGGATGTCTGGCCTGAGCTACTAATCTTTTATGTCCTACTTCTTTTTCAACAAGTTTTCAGTGCTTTCAAGATGGTGTAATCTAGCAAGAGTGTTGGAGAGCACATGAACCTCATTCTCATCTGAACTGGATTGGTTCAAGGAAAGCATAAACATACATACAGTGTTGGGTAGAGAAATTTATCTTACCCAACAGCAGAAGAAGAAAAGTAGAAGATATTTATCGTTAAAAAAAAAAGGTGAGGGAAGAGATGAAAGGAAGGAAATGATGAGGGAGCCAGTAACCAGACATAAAACATACACTTGAGTAGAATGTAGGGCAATTTCTTTTTTTAAATTTAATTTAATTTTGGGTAGCTAGGTGGTACAGAGAATAGAGCACGGGCCTTGGAGTCAGGAGTACCTGGGTTCATATCCGACCTCAGACACTTAATAATGACCTAGCCATGTGGCCTTGGGCAAGTCACTTAACCCCATTTCCTTGAAAAATCTAAATACAAAAAAAAAATAATTTAATTTTTAGGGTAAATTTTTAAAGGAAAAATTAAAATATTTAAAGAAAGAATCATACAATAAAACCATAGAAGTGGGAGCAATTTAAAATAATTTCTCACATCTAGATATGGCCATGATAGATCACAAAGGAGAGAAGAAATGGAATAGAAATCTTTTTTTAAAGTTACATATGAAAACTCTATGGAAAATACTGAATGGGAATAGAAAGCAATATGCATTTCACTCAGGAGTATAATGGCACTTTCACAAAATTATGTTTTAAGGCATTAATCTCTACAAACAAATGCAGAAAGAAAAAATCCAATTCATATTTATCTGACCATAATTAAATAAACATTTCACTCAACAAAGAGTTGTTGAGGCATATGATTAAAATCAATTAGAATTAAAATAACAAGTTTAAATAATGATTAGATAAAGGAAACAAATTATGGGGAAATTAATGTTATCATTAAAGTTAAAGATAAAAATGAGACAATGTAAACATTTAAGAATGATATTTTAGAGGCGGCTAGGTGGCACAGTGGACAGAACACCGGCCCTGGAGTCAGGAGAACCTGGCTTCAAATACGGTCTCAGACACTTAGCTGTGTGGCCATGTGGCCAAGCCACTTAACCCTATTGCCTTGCAAAAAAAAATAAATGATATTTTATTAGTCATTGCCCTATGAAATACTATGAATTTGTAAGCTACTTGAAATTGAAAACTTTAAAATTCAGAAATGAATCATATTTATCCTTACTGTCCTGTTACTTGAATTACTCAAGGAAGTTTTATTTGGAGACACAAAAGATTAGATTGTATCCTAATCCTTTAAATAAAAAATACAAAAAGTGATTATTTCATATATCTGTATAATAGTTCACCAAATATAAAATAATAATAGTAGAGTAATAATTAGTTCTAAGACAATTTCTATCTCAACTCTTTAAAAAAGAAAAGACAAAGAAAGCAAAAAATAATAATTTTAATTGGGATGGAAAATGAGATCAACAAAAATTCTTAGAAGCAGCAGTTTTCCTTTTTTTGAGGCCATTGGATCTGAATAATTAGATCTTTAACATTAATTTGCCTACAATATCGCTAATGTATCAATGTCAAAAATATTATCTCCTCTTTTTTTCAGAGTTATCTTCCTTACAACAGATATATGCATTTAGATTTAAAAAAACTGCCAAATTAAATTGATAAGCATGTTGCTAAAACAAACATATGGTTTTACTTGTGTATTATATAGATTTAATAATGTATTTGATATGTAAGTGAATCAATGCATTCTTACATTTCCATTATTAGATTCCTGGAATTATTCTGATCAGAACTAAGAGGACAAAACTATATTCTTTAAAGATATATAAAATGAATTTGGAAAACTATGGTATAATTTTTTGATTCAAGCCTATTTTTCAGGTAGAAAACTTGGATATTTTTAACAAATTACAAACAACACATGGTATAAATCTGTGTTTAAAGTCATAAAGACCTGACTTCAAATTCTGACTGATTTTCATTTGTGTTGTCATGGAAAAGTCATTCGCGTTCAACCTTACTTCCCTCTATTTAAAATGAAGAGGTTAATATTATGCCCTCTAAAATGACTTCCAGGTTATAATCAATGGTTCTATAAATTACAATTTCCTCTTCAATAAACTGTGGATGATGATGTTTGTACTAAACTTTTAACTACATTATTGGGATAAAAATGCTTTAGAAAATTGTATAAAATGTCTTTTTATCATCATCATCAGTCATCTTTGTAATAAAGCCAGCTTTACCATGTCTTTCATTGTCATTACCTTTCTCATTTTTAACATTATAATTTTCTTAAAACATGCACAAACCTCCATTTCTAGTAAGCACACCTCAAATTTGAAAGTCCTTTTATCCATATGTCTTATGATCTTTTCAAACTAGAACTTTTTTCATGCCCCTGTTATGTTCCATATTTTCTTCTCTCCATTATTTTGCTCATATTTACCTATAAAGTACCACCTCTTGTTCAACAAAATCTTTTTATTTCAGCCATATATTAAATACAAAATTTAATGTGCTCTCTTTTCTCCTTGGATCATCTGTGAAACTCTTTGCCAATCATTCTTCCTTCAGAATGACCAATAACATTTTGTTTAACCCTTCTAATGTCTTTAAAAACATTGTTTACTTATTTTTACATGTGCTGTACCTTGCTATTGGTGAAGACATTATGATTTTACAGAGAGAGGTACTACTTAAAGCTTTTTACAGTGTGCTCAGTAGTTAATAATACATAATGAGACATAAATGGAATCATAGCAATGGGGAATTCCTAAACTGTAGAAATAGATAAAATAAGTGATTTTTTAAAATATCAACTTAGCTGCTGATCAGAAATTATAAAGTAATAAAATTTGAAATCTAATTCCATTTCAATCTCAATCATTGATCTAATTAAACTATTGATCAATGATCATTATGCATTAATATGATGACCTGAACTATAAACAAAAAGTATATTATGTACTTTTAGATATCAATTATCCATAATATTCTATATATACTTATTCTTCTTAATAAAAATAGCAGTGGGGAAGGTTTAAGCACATATCATGTCTATGTATATGATCAATGTAAAAAAATGAATGAATATCCTCAACTCTTGCCACATTATAAGTAGAAAGCATTTTTGGGATAGTCTGAAATTCAGCATTTCTTGGAATAATCTGAAATAACCTCTGACTTTTTCTTTTTAAAATCTAGAAGCAAACTTTCCCCCCTCTTTTTTGATGTTTCAAGTTCCTTAAGAAGAAAGTGAATTTACTGATATACATCAGAACTTTTCCTGTAACCTATAGTGCTAAAACATTGTCTGGAGATACTGAAGTTAAAGTGACTTGTGTTGGGTAACTAAAACAGTTGTCAAGAATTGAATCCATATCCTTCTGTTTTTATAACCAGTTCTTCAATCACTCTGCCATCCTAACTACTATAGAAACACACATATGGGATCTGTGCTCAAAGTAAAAAGAGCATTTAAGTAATCAATTTTAAAAATATGTATCTGGAAAGGTTCAGTAAAATGTTTTAATAGCATCAATTTTTCAGAATATTAATTTTTCATTTATATTTTATCTTTTTCATGGATTAGCAGTGGTAGTGACAAATGCTTTATATTTTGTAAACTAGATTACCTGAAGCATAAAAACTCAACAAAAAAAAAACCATGAGCTATCTGCATATTGATATTCTCACCACAAATAAATTCAGAAGTTATAATGTTATAGCTACTAAATAAACAGATAGGTCATAGCTTCTCATTAGAATAATGAATAAAATTTGGAAATGTTTCCTCGCATATTCAAAGGCAACAAGAAACATAATTTCATGACATATTTTGTCATTTTGATCAAATGCTTATGATGAATGCAATGCACAAGCAGGTCAACAAGGGGACACATTAAGGTTTATATACTAAAGATACTTTGGAAAATGATGAATAGATTTAAAAATTTAAATGAAAAATGTGAGAAGATTCTCCTATCAAAGTCAGCATACATATTGACTTTAATGCTAGGGTAGTCGCAAGAAAACAAGGAAGCATATAAGTAGGAAAATATGAATTAATTATAATAAATGAAGTCAAAGTACTGTTTGAAAAATTAACATATGTCCATCATTTTTTCTTTTTTTTAGTTTTTTTATTAAATATATTATTTGAGTTTTACAATTTCTACCCATTCTTACTTCCCTCCCTGCCCCCCCCCCCCCCATGGAAAGCATTCTGTCAGTCTTTACTTTGTTTCCATGTTATACCATGATCCAAATTGAGTGGGATGAGAGAGAAATCATATCCTTAAGGAAGAGACAAGAATTCTAAGAGGTAACAAGATCAGACAATAAGATATGTTTTCTTCCTAACTTAAAGGCAATAGTCCTTGAATTTTGTTCAAACTCCATGGCTCTTTATCTGGATACATATGGCACTCTCCTTTGCAGATAGCCCAAAATTGTTCCCAATTGTTGCACTGATGGAATGAGTGAATCCTTCAAGGTACAACATCACCCCCATGTTGCTGTTAGTGTATCCAGTGCTTTTCTGGTTCTGCTCATCACACTCAGCATCAGTTCATGCAAATTTCTCCACACTTCCCTGAAATCCCATCATTCCTGATTTCTAATAGAACAATAGTGTTCTAAGACATACATATACCACGGTTTGCTAAGCCATTCCCCAACTAAAGGACATTTACTTGATTTCTAATTCTTTGCCACCACAAACAGGGCTGCTATAAATATTTTTGTACAAGTGATGTTTTAACCTTTTTCATCATCTCTTCAGGATATAGACCCAGTAGTGGTATTGCTGGGTCAAAGGGTATGCACATTTTTTGTTGCCCTTTGGGAGTAGATCCAAACAGCTCTCCAGAAAGGTTGGATGAGTTCACAGCTCCACCAACAGTGCAATAGTGTCCCAGGTTTCCCACAACCCTTCCAACAATGATTATTATCCTTTCTGGTCATATTGGCCAATCTGAGAGGTGTGGGGTGGTACCTCAGGGGAACTTTAATTTGCATTTCTCTAATAATTAATGACTTAGAGCAATTTTTCAAATGGCTAGGGATTGCTTTGATCTTCTCATTTGTAAATTGCCTTTGTATATCCTTTGACCATTTGTCAATTGGTGAATGGCTTTGTCTTTTAAAAATATGACACAGTTCTCTGCATATTTTAATAATGAGATCTTTGTCAGAATCATTAGTTGTAAAGATTGTTTCCCAATTTACATTTCTTTTGATCTTAATTACAGTGGTTTTATCCTGTGCAAAAGCCTTTTAATTTAATGTAATCAAAATGATCTAGTTGGTTTTTGGTGATGTTCTCCAACTCTTCCTTAGTCATAAACTTCTCCCCTTTCCATAGATCTGACAGGTAAACTAGTCCTATATCTTCTAATTTGCTTATAGTATTGCTTTTTATGTCTACATCCTGTAAGCATTTGGATCTTATCTTTGTATAGGGAGTTAGGTGTTGGTCTAATCTAAGTTTCTTCCATATTAATTTTCAATTATCCCAGCAGTTTTTATCAAAGAGGGAGTTTTTATCACAATAGCGGGACTCTGGGTTTATCAAACAGCACATTACTATAATTGTCTCCTGCTTTTTTACCTAGATTATTCCACTGGTCGACCATTCTATTTCTTAGCCAATACCAAACAGTTTTAATGACTGATGTTTATAATATAATTTTAGATTGGGTAGGGCTAATCCCCCATCTTTTGCACTTTTTTCCATTAAGTTCCTTGAAATTCTTGACATTTTATTTCCCAATATGAATTTACTTACACCTTTTTCTAACTCATTAAAGTAGTTTTTTGGAATTTTAATTGGTAGGGCACTAAACAGATAGTTTAGTTTTGGTAGAATTGTAATTTTTATTATATTAGCTCTACCTATGCATGAGCAGTTGATATTTGCCCAGTTATTTAAATCTGATTTAATTTGTGTGAGAAGTGTTTTATAATTGTTTTCAAAAAGTTTCTGAGTCTGTCTTGGCAAATAGACACTCAGGTATTTTATATTGTCTGAGGATACTTTGAATGGGATTTCTCTTTCTAGCTCTTCCTGCTGTAACTTGCTAGACACATATAGAAAAGTTGAGGATTTTTGAGGGTTTATTTTATAACCTGCAACTTTGCCAAAATTGCTAACTGTTTCCAGTAGTTTTTTTTGAATGATTTCTTGGGATTCTCCATGTAGACCATCATAACATTTGCAAATTTGTCTCTTTCTTCCCAATTCTAATTCCTTCATTTTATTTTTCTTCGCTAATTGCTGAAGGTAACATTTAAAATACAATATTGAATATTTGTTGTGACAATGGGCACCCTTGTTTCACCTCTGATCTTATTGGGAATGCTTATAGCATCTCCCCATTGAATATAATGCTTGTTGATGGTTTCATATAAATACTGGCAATTATTCTAAGGAACATACACTCTATAGTGTTTTTAATAGGAATGGATGCTGTATTTTGTCAAAAGCTTTTTCAGCATCTATTGATATGATCATATGTTTTCTTATAGCTTTGTTGTAGATATAATTGAGGATACTAACAGTTTTCCTAATATTGACCCAACCCTGCATTCCTGGGATAAATCCTACTTAATAATAATGTATTATCCTAGTGATTACTTGTCATAATTGTTTTGCTAAGATTTTATTTAAGATTTTTGCATCTATATTCATCAGGGAGATAGGTCTATAATTTCTTTCTCTGTTTAACTCTTCCTGGTTTAGGTAACAGCACCATATTGGTTTCATAGAAAGATTTAGGCAGAGTTCCAACTTTCCCTATTTTTCCAAAGAGTTTATATAGGATTGGAACCAATTGTTCCTTAAATGTTTGGTAGAATTCACTTGTGAATCCATCAGATCCTGGAGATTTTTTCTTAGGGAGTTCAATGATGGATTGTTGAATTTCTTTTTCTGAGATAGGGTTGTTTAGGTATTTAATCTCCTCTTAATTTAACCCAGGCAACTTATATTTTTGTAAATATTCATTCATATCACTTATATTATCAAATTTATTGGTATAGAGCTATGCAAAATAATTTTGAATTGTTACTTTAATTTCCTCCTCTTTCATGGTGAGTTCAACTTTTTCATTTATGATACTAGCAATTTCATTTTCTTCTTTCTGTTTTTTAATCAAATTGACCAGAGGTTTATCAATTTTATTGGTTTTTCATAATACCAACTTTTGGATTTATTTATTGATTCAATAGTTTTTTTCTTTCAATTTTATTAATTTCTCCTTTAATTTTTAGAATTTCTAATTTGGCATTTAATTGGGAATTTTTAATTTGTACTTTCTCTAGTTTTTTTTTTAGGTGTATGTTTAGTTCATTGAATTCCTCTTTCTCCCATTTATTCATGTAAGCATTTAAAGCTATAATATATCCCCTGAGAGTTGCTCTGAGTGAATCCCATAGGTTTTGGTATATTGTTCCTTATTATCATTATCTAGGATAAAATGGTTAATTCTTTCTATAATTTGATTTTGTTCCGCTCATTCTTTAAAATGAGGTTATTCAGTTTCCAATTGGTTCTGGGTCTATATCTCCTTGGCTCAATATTGCATATGACTTTTATTGCATTGTCATATGAGAAAGATGTATTCACTATTTCTGTCTTTCTGCAGCTGATCATTCAGTTTTTTATGTCCTAGTACATGATCAATTTTTGCATAAGTTCCATGTACTGCAGAGAAAACGGTATATTCCTTTCTATCCCCATTCAATTTCCTCCATAAGTCTACAATATCTAGTTTTTCTAACAATCTATTTACCTCCTAAACTTCTTTCTTGTTTGTTTTATGATTAGATATATCTAGATTTGAAAGCAGCAGGTTGATGTCTCTCACTAGTCCAGTTTTGCTGTCTATGTCTTCCTGTATTTCTTTAAGCTTCTCCTTTAAGAATTTAAATGCTGTCCCATTGGGTGAATATATATATATTCAGTATTGAAATAACTTTATTATCTATGGTACATTTTAGGAGGATAAAGTTTCCTTCCTTATCTCTTTTAATGCTATTTATTTTTGCTGCTGCTTTGTCTGAGATAAGGATTACTACCACTGCTTTTTTTCACTTCAGCTGAAGCCAAATATATTTTTCTCCAAATTTTACCTTTATTCTATATATATCTCTCTTCTTCAAATGACTTTCTTGTAAGCAGCATATTATCTGATTCTGGTTTTAATCCATTTTGCTGTTTGCTTACATTTTAAGGGAGAGTTAATTCCATTCACATTCAAAGTTATGATTACTAATTCTTTATTGGACCTCCATGCTATCTTCCCTCTGTTTGTATTTTCCCCATCCCCCATCTATATTCCCCAGTATTTTGTTTCTGAATACTACCCACTTCAGTGTGTTTCCCTCCTATATCACACCCTCCCCTTTCTTTCCCGTTTCCCTTTTTCCCTTTTTTGTTCCCTTCCTTTTGTTGGTTCCCATTTTTTCCCCTCTCCCCCTCACTTTCTCCATGTCCCCTCCCATTTTTCCCCTTTTATTACTTGGAAGGTTAAATATTTTTTTAAGTTAACTAAATATGTGTAAGTTGACTTTAAGCCACATCTTATGAGAATAAGATTCAGGTGTTTCTCATCTCCTCCCTTCTTCCCTTCTATTACCATAGGTATTTTGTACCTCTTAGTGTAAGGAGATTTACCCCCATTCAATCCCATCTTTCCACTTATCTCCTTCCTGTCCCCCTTTTTAAGGATGTAGCGTTTTTTCGATCATTCTATCTGAGTCATAGAGAATTCTGAGTAGTTGCCACTTATAGCTAAGTACATTCTATCTAATAGAGTAAATATTCTTGAGAGTTATTAGTCTTTCTCCCAAGTGGGGTTAAAGCCAGTTACATCTCATTGGATAGCAGTCTCATGGATAGGTCATGAATGTCCATGACTTCTGGCTAGGTATAATCTCTATGTTAGAGTTACAATTCTTCCATTTTGTTATATGTCCATCTTTTTCCCTGGAAGAGAAAGATGAGCTTTGTGGGATAGTGGATTCTTGGCTGCATTCCAAGCTCCCTTGCTCTTCAAAATATCTCGTAACCAGGCCCTTCAATCTCTTAATGTTGATGCATCCAGGTCCTGAATTATCCTTACTATGGCTCCTTGATATTTAAATTGTTTCTTTCTGGCTGCTTGCAGAATTTTCTCCTTTATCTTATAGTTCTGGAATTTGGCTACAATATTCTTTGGTGTTTTCATTTTAAGATCTTTTTTTTTCTGGAGGGGATTTATGTGTTCTTTCAAAAACTACTTTTCCCTCTGGTTCCATGACATCAGGGCAGTTTTCCATCACTAGATGCTGTAATATTAAATCCAGGCTTTTTTTTCTCTTCAATGTTTTCAGGAAGTACAATAATTTCCAGGTTGCCCCTCCTTGATCTATTCTCGAGGTCAGTGGTTTTGCTGATGAGGTATTTTACATTTTCTTCTCTTTTTTCTATTTTTTGATTTTGGTTAACAGGCTCTTGCTGTCTCATGGAGTCATTAGTTTCTACAGACTCCATTCTTTTTTTTTCTTTAGAGAGGAGTTTTTTTTTTTATTTACCCTTTTCAAATCCTATTCCAGTTGGTAAATTCTACTTTTGAAAGAGCTTTCCATTTGACCAATTGAGGTTTTGAGAGAATTATTTTCTTTTTGCATTTGCCCCATTGAGGATCTGACAGAATTATTCTCATTTTGTATTTGTCCAATTGATGATCTGAGAGATTTAGTCTCATTTTGTATTTTCCAATTTTATTTTCTAAAGATTTGTTTTCTTGTTGCAAGGTATTAATTGTCTCTCCCAAATTTTCCAGTTGATTTTTAAACTCCTTCCTTATTTCTTCAAGGAAGTCTTTCTTCGTTGAAGACCAGATCATATTCTCCTCAGAGGTTCTAGGTGTCTCTGAGTTAAGGTCTTTTCCTTCCAAGAATTTTTCTATGGATGCACTTTTCCTCTGACCCATCTTCATTTTGCTAAGACCTTGAGTTGGGCAGGGACTGGTTCACAGGGGCTTGGGATCAACAGAGGCTTTACTCACTTTACTCAATTTCTCTGGCTGGCCAGTAGGATGTGTTGGTTGCTTTCTCTGGAGTGTCTGTGACCTTGATTGAGGCCTTCTCCCTTAGCTTAAAGGGAGGTGTTGGAGCTAATTAATTCTTTTGCTTTCAATCAATGGTGGGCTTTACCTTGGGGTGAGGTCATTACTCTTCCCTTTGTCATCTGGAATGGTTATTCTGCTCATATAACTGTTCCTGGGACAGAAAGTCTGTAATTATGATTTTTCTGGGAAGAGTCCTCAACCACAATGGAGGCATGGTCTCAGAGTTCCTCAGACCAGAGGAGCCCAGGGATCATGTTTCCGCAGCTATCCTGCCCCAGAACTCTCCCCCAAGCCCTGTTGGCAAGCTCCAGAGGGTCAGCACACCTCTACTCCCTAGTTGACTCAAGCCCCCGATGTCTGGACCCACCACTGATCCCGCAGGTTCAGCTCTTGGGCCCTCAGACTCCCAGGCTCCAATTCAGCCACTAATCTGGCTGATCTGGGGCTGATGCACCCTCTAGGCCCAAACTTACCTGCCTGAATTCACCCAATTCTGCTGAGTGAGACAAATCCTGAGGTAGATGTTCTTTCTCCTGGCTTTTCTTTCTGGGTTTTGTGGGTCAGATTTCTGTTAAGAGGTTTATTTCATATGATTATATGGGGAAAGATCAGGAGACTTTCAAACTTATTTAGACTTTAGAATTTAGAAGTTCTTTAGAACTTCTTTTCACCATCTTGGCCAGAATTCTCCTGTCCATCATATTTGTAAGAATTATAATTGGACATTATGTGATATGATGATCATCTAATACATATTCAAATCATAGGAGTTATCTTATCAAGCAAGACAGCACAATTTATTGGATAAAAAGACATCAAAATATCAGTTTTTGAGTGTATATCAAGTCAAACAGTACATGGAACAAAGGTCAGAAATAAATATTTCTGAAGGAACAAATATAATCAAAAAGAAAGTATCTCTGTTTTAAAGGAGTTTACATTCTAATGGCAAAAGACACAAAAGATGTTTGGCAGGGTTCGGGAGTTGGGTGAAAATACCTAGGTCTTGTTTTCAAAGTCCCAGAGAAAGTCAACATAGTGGCTTGAAAGAGAATGAAAAGCAGGTTCACCTGTGCCCTTCTACACAATGGTGCTAAATGCTTCCTAGAAATGTTAAACTGATCCCTTGGCTTGAAAACCTGGGTACAGAGTCCTGTTTCATAATGAGAAGGTATAAATTGGAGAAGGTATAAATTTTCACTATAGAAAATGAGACTGGTACAAAAGCAACAACAAAAAACAACTAAAGAATGGATACATATGAAAATAAGATACAGTGTGCAGTCATAGCATCCATAATAAGACCACTTTAAACAAAATATTACCTGTAAAAATTGGGAAATGTCATGGTAAAAGATGTTAAATTTATCAATAATTTTAGAGAAATTTCACCTAAAAAGTAGTTATTATAATGAAAAAGCTGAAAGAGTTTGCAACAAAGGTAGCAAACAACAAATCTCTGGGTCTAGTAGAGGGAAACCTCAATTTTTAGTACATGTTTATTACAAAATAGGAAAAGGAATGGTCTTCCTTAAGAAAACAATGAAAAGCAATTCAGTAGAAAAAAAAAATTCAGTGATTACCATGAACTCCTACTGAGTCTGATGTTTCCGAAACATTTCATTTATAAAACTGGAAATAATACAATAAAAAGACATAAAACATAACAGATCTTCAAGTACTTTTATAGAACCATGATCTTATCAATGCCAAAGGTGGGAACATGAATCTGGACTCAATATGAGACATTAGATATTGTCTATGACACTAAATAAAAATTTAGCAAATACTTTACCCACTTCTTGAAATCAGTTTTCATTTTTCCACTGCTTAGTCTCTTTTCAGACTCCCTGGAATCCTGTCTTCTACTCCACAAATAAATGGCAGTTTAATTTTCTGACTGAACTTTTATTTGATTAGTATTTAGCTGAGGAAGTCTTTTTTCCCTTATTGTCTCTGGTCTAACTGAAACTGAAACTGAAACTAAAACAAGAACATGACAGATTTATCTGTTTTTGTTCTTCACCTGACCTTGTGTCCCAATCCTCATTGTGTGGAATGAATTATTAAGTGATTATCTTGTCTGTGAAACATGATGAACTGTTTGTTTTCCATATGAATATGGTGATTACTGTCAAAATACTCAAACCATTTACTTCAAGGTGTTTTGATATAGGATTTTATGAATACATGTGAAAGCAGGTTTTGTAATAACTTTCTAACTGCTGCAACCATGGGGAGTGAGTTTATTTGCTATCCCTGGTAATTTGGGTCATAATATATCTTTTAAAGGGTAAATATTGGATGAATTTAACATATGAAAATATAAATAACATAAAGTAAATAAATCAATAATATTAAATTAAATGGTTTCTGTGTTCAAGTCACTGTTATATTTTTATGCTTTTACTTTCTTTTTTTTGCATCCTCAAAATTAGGAAGCTTAAATTCAAATCTCAACTCTGAGTTACAAAATGTATGTAATTCTAAAACTCAAAGGCTGTCTACAACTATTGAATAAAATAAAGAAGCTTTCTAATACAGTAAATTGTAGAATAGTTATACAAGGTATTACCTTGTATGTGTGTACATATCTTTACACATATAATGTAGATGTATATAGATATATGTATATGTAGTATTTATATATGTTTCTAAGTGCATGAAAAATTTCAGAGTATCCACATATTGAATTCATCTTCAAAAATGTTGAAATTTCTTTGTGAAACTATTCTTTTAAGCTTTTAAAAACCATCATTCTGAGAAGTCCATAGCTTTCACCAAACTACCAAAATGGTCCATTCATTTTATCTATGAACATAATAAGGCTTAAACTTCTATCCTATAATGTCATGTCACCAGGTCCCTTTTTTATTTGAGGATCCCATTCCACTCAAATAATATGTTTGAAAAATCCAAAGATCCCAAATATGGGGGCAATAACTCAGAATTTCACAGAAATTTCTTGGAAAACAGAAAAGAACTATATAGCAAAAGTTAGGTATAGACATTTCACAATGTTTATCAAGATAAAAGCAAAATAAGTATATTATTTAGACGTGAAAGATGATATGGCAAGTTAATTAGAGAAGCAGGTAAATTTTACTTATCAGATGTAAGGATAGTGAAAGAGAGTTTACAACAAAACAAAAAAACAGAGAGGATAATGGGAAGTATTAATGGATTATTATGATTACAAGAAATTTATGTTTTGTAGAAACTCAAAGAATGCAAGCAAAAATTAGAAAGCAGAACAAAAGAGAAAGAAAATTTACATTGTTTTGATGGTAAGAACTTTATGACTCAAGCATGCAGAAAACTGAGTCAATTTTATTAAAAATTTATAAAAATAAGTCATTTTCTAATCAATAAATTGTCCATGGATTTAAACAAGCAGTTTTCAGAAGAGGAAATAAAGTTAGCTATAATCATATGAAAGTAAAAATGCTCTAAAACAATACTGAATAGAAAAATGTAAAGTAAAACAGCTCAAAGGTATAACTCATATCTATCACATGGGTTGTAGAATGTGTTCAAGGAGGACTAGTACTTCTGCTGTGAGGGCTATACAGCCCATTTCAGGGTTGCTATTCAATAATTTTTAGAAAGATTTCATTTATTTTGAATTTTAAAATAGTTTCCCTAATCTTGCTTCCCTCCCCCAAACCCCACAGAAAGAAATCTGTTAGTCTGTACATTGCTTCCATGCTATACATTGGTCTAAGTTGAATGAGATGAGAGAGAGATCAAATCCTTAAAGAAAAATAAAGTATGAGATAGCAAAATTACATAAAAAGATAACTTTTTAAAAAAATTAAAGGTAATAAAATTAATTAATCAACTTGTTAATTAATTAATTAAAGGTATTAGTCTTTGGACTCCATTAAAACTCCACAAATCTTTCACTGATACATTGCAAATATCCCAAAATTGGCCCTGATTGTTGCACTGATGGAATGAGCCAGTCCAGTCCATTGAGGTCGATCATCACCTGCATGTTTCTATTAGAATACACAATGTACTTCAGGTTCTGTTCATCTCTCTCAGCATTAGTTCATACAAATACTTCCAGGTTTTTCTGAATTCCCATCCTTCCTGGTTTCCAACAGAACAATAATGCTCTATGATTTGCATACACCACAGTTTGCAAAGCCATTCCACAAATGAAGGAAAATTTTAATTTTTTTTGCCAACACAAAGAGGGCTGGTATAAATATATAAATATTTTTGTGCGAGTGATGTTTTTATCCTTTTTCATAATCTCTTAGGGGTATAGACCCCATAGTGGTATTGCTGGATCAAAGGGTATACATTTTTGTTACCCTTAGGGCATAAAACCACATCTTCATTTTATTCATTAGTACAATAGCTTTCTTGCTTTTAATTTTATTAATTTTTCCTTTACTTTTTTAGAATTTCTAAGATGACATGTTTTTTAGGTTTTTTCAAGGCAAATGGGTTTAAGTGGCTTGCCCAAAGCCACACAGCTAGGTAATTATTAGGTGTCTGAAGCCAGATTTGAACTCAGGTATTCCTGACTCCAGGGCTGGTGATCTATCCACTGCACCACCTAGCTGCCCCCTAATGAGACATTTAATTGGGGCTTTTTAATTTTTTCTTTCTCTAATTTTTTTAGTTGTATATTTATTTCATTGATTTTTCTCTTTTTCTAATTTATTCATGTAAGTTTTTACAGCTTCCTTGAGTGTGTCCCATAAGTTTTGGTATGTTGCTTCATTATTGTCATTATTTAGAATGAAATACTTAATTTTTTCTATAATTCCTTGTTTGACTCACTCATTCTTTAAAATGAGCTTATTTAGTTTCCAATTTGAGTCTCTATCTCTGTGACACAATATTGCATGTGATATTTATTGCATTATGATGTGAGAAAGGTGTATTCAAGATTTCTGTCTTCCTGTAATTGACTATTTGGTTTTTATGCCCTAGTACATGGCCAGGTTTTGGTAAGTGAAATGTACTGCAAAAAAAAAAAAAAAAAAGTGTATTCCTTTATTTCCCCATTCAGTTTCCTTCATAAGTCTCTCCTTTCTAGGTTTTATAACAATCTATTTACCCCTTTTACTTCTTCTTGTTTATTGTATAGTTAGATTTTTCTAAATCTCCGAGCAGGAATTTGAGTTCTCTGACTAGGAGAGTTTTGTTATGTTTTCCTGTAACTCCTCTCAATTTCTCCTCTAGAAATTTACATGCTATCTCATTGGACACATATATATTGATTATTAAAATTACTTTATTGTCTATGGTACATGTTAGAATGATATAGTTTCCTTCCTCCTATTTTTTACAGCTGCTTTATCTGATATAAGGATTGCTGCCCCTGCTTTTTTCACTTCAGTTGAAGCAAAATATATTGTGCTTTAACCTTTTACCTTTACTCTATATGGATCTCTCTGCTTCAAATGAGTTTCTTGCAAGCAGCATATTGTAGGACTCTGATTTTTAATCTGTTCTGCTATTTGCTTACCTTTTAAGGGAGAGTTCATCCCATTCATATTCAAAGTTATAATTACTAACTCTTTATGCTACCTTCCATCCTATCTTTGCTCTGTTTGTATTTTCCCTTTTTTTTCATTTTATCTATAATTCCCCAGGATTTTGTTTCTGAATTGCACCACCTTCAATGTGTTTGCCCTCCTATATCCACCCCTTCCCCTTTCTTTCCCCTTCTCCTTTTCCCATTCTTCCTTTTCTTGCTTCTGTTAGGTCCTTTTTTCTTCCCCCCCTCACTTTTTCCCCTTTCAATAGTTGTAAGATAAATTTCTTAACTTAACAAAGTGTATGTATGTATGTTAACTTTAAGTCAAACCTGTTGAATGTAAGATTCAGGCAGTTCTCACCACCTCCCTTCTTCCCCTGTATTGTTGGGGGTGGGGGGAAGAGGCTTGGCGGTCGCTTAGCGGGGGAAACATAATCACCTTATAAGGGAATGTTACAGAACTCGGCCCCTCATTGAGTAAGAGTTCATGGGAGGGAGGACAGAAGGGATAAAAGTGTCTGCTGAGAGGTTGGGAGGGGGCGGGATGTGATCACAGAAGAATAAAGACTCATTATCCACCTCAGGTGCTCTGTCTGGTTCTTCCCCCATCAAAGAGTGGGGGCCGGAGGTACCCCAAAGACTCATCATGCATTGGACTGGTGAGTAAGAGGACAGACTAGCATAAAGAAGCCGGCGTTGTAAATAAAACCCCGGCAAGTGGCGCCCGGAACAGGGACCTGATTTTGCTAGGGAACGTCTGAATCCGCTGGTCGGATTCTCCAGACAGCCTCGGTCGTTTCCGACCGGGAGGAAGGAGAGGGCGTTTACTCTCAGATATTGCCTGAAGGACATATCCCTATTGTGTTGACTTTGCTTCCTTTCTCTTCCCTTTCTCCTTCCTCTCTAATCACGCTCCTTGCCGTGCTGGGCTGTCTGATTTTGCCCTGCTGCCTCCTTCTCTTTTGCCGAACGGGAATTTTCCAGTTCTGCCACCTGTTAGGATTGCAGCCTCGGCTAGTAGACAGCATGGGGGGCCGGAATAGTATTCCCGCCTTTCAGCCGGAGGAGAAAGGGGTCGTTGCAGCGCAGCTTTATAAACTCTGCGCTAAGCATGGCCGTAAATTACCTATCAAGACGTGCCGTGCTTTTGTTGAGAATATCTGGAACATCTGCCCTTGGGTGCAACATAGTGGGATCCAACCAGGTAAATGGAAGGTGGTAGGGCAGCAGATGGCCTCCTATGATGACACCTGCCCGGGAAAACTGACCCCTGAGGATTTTACAGTGTATAAGATAGTGGATGAAGCCCTGCATCCCCAGAAGGTGACTTTGGCACGACCAATCAGCACTCAGGTGGGTAGCTCGTTGGCGGGATCGGATTCAGAGAGCTCAGAGGAAGAGGGAAGGCCACCCCCTCCCCTGTATCCATGGGAGGAACTTAGAAGAAACAATGGGGGAACAAGGGGCCCCCAGGGAGAAGAAAATGCCGCATGCCCCTCCTTACCGAGACAGAAAGGAAAGGGGGAGGGCGATGAATGTGGCGCACTTAGAGATTCAGGGCCGGAAGTTTCCGAGCGGGAAGGGAGGGGTGCAAACAGCCCTCAGGGGTGGCAGGAAGAGGAGCGTGAGTAGGTGGGACCGGGAGGCTGCTGACGAGGAGGGAGGAGTCCGCGCTGATTGGACAGCTGCCGCGCCCCAGACTTGGCGGCCCAGCCAGGAAACAGAGGCAAAAAATCCCCCGTGTTCCTTGTCCGCCCTTCAGAGATCCCCTCAAGGGCTCCGCCCATCCGGCCTACTTGCCACCAGTGCCTCCATAGCAATAGAGAAAGGGGAGGAGGTGGACTGGGATGACTGGGGCCTCTACCTGGTATTTACGGACCCCCTTACCGGAGCCCGAGACTACCGCCCTGTCCCTTTTAAGATGCTTAAGGAACTTAAGGAGGCCGTGACTAAATACGGCTCAAGCTCCCCTTATGTAAAAAGACTGATGCAAAACCTCTTTGCTACGCACCCTTGGACCCCTGCTGACTTTGACGAAATTGCAGCCGCGTGCCTGGATGCCTCCTCATATTTAGCTTTTAAGGCTCAGGCCCGCAGAGAGGCCTCTAAGCTGGCAAAATCCCTGGGTTATACTCCCCTGGATTTAGCCACTGACCTCCTGTATGGAACTGGAGCCTATACTGACCCTGCTGTTCAGGCCCGGTATGGCCAGTTTGAGCTAGAGACTGTTAAAGAAACACATGTTGCAGCTTGGGATAAGATTGGAGCCATGAAAGGGGGGAGAGCCACACAGAAGTTGGTTGGGCTGAAGCAGAGAGCAGATCAGACACCCCTCTCATTTGTGAACGAGGTTAAAGAGACAGTGACTCGTATAATGGGAGACACCCCGGGATCTGATCTACTTATGAGACAATTGATTAAAGAGGGACTTCGCCCCAAAGGGATCGCAGCCATTAGCAGCCTTCCCCCGACGCTTCATTAGAAGAAATTGTTGACAAATTGCTGGACATGCCCAGCGAGGATTCAATTCAAGCCTTAGTGACTGCCATGGAGAACCGGGAGGATAGCCTCCTGACCGCCCTTCGCGGTATGCAGGTGAGACCCACCTGTTTTGGGTGCGGAAAGCCAGGGCACCTCAAAGCACAGTGCAGGCAGCGGCCCCCCTCCACTTCAGTTCCGACCTGTTATTCCTGTGGAAAGCCAGGTCACATAGCCAGGTTCTGCCGATCCAAAGGGAAGTCGGGAAAAGGGAAAGGGAGGGGCCCGGCCGCAGGCCCCCCCCCCCCCCCCCCCCCCCCGTGCTCGAAGACAGCGGCCCCATCACTGTGACTATCCCCGTGAGGGTTGACTATAGAGAAGGGACACAGCAGAGAGAGATCGGGCCTTGGGAAACCTCGATGATTCCCATCGAGCTAACTACTTTCCCAGCGCTCATCACAGGGGCTGAGAGATGTGTGGACTTAGTCACCCATACTCAGGTCATTTTTGGTCCCGGAAGTCCCACATCCGTAAGGGTCACAAACCCCCACCCCTTTCCCACCTTGGTAAAACAGGGCCTAGAGGTGGGAAAGGCGCTGCCCTTGCGGACCCCTCCCGCTCATGTGAACTGGGTCCACCCGGTCAGCTCTGGGCGACCACTGTTAACCGTCACGGTGGAAAATCAGAAGCTCGAAGGGATAATTGACACTGGAGCCGATTGCTCTGTCATAAATAGGGGACAGTGGAGGCCCGAGTGGCCACTCCTACAGAGCCCTCAAGCAGTGACGGGGGTGGGGGGCAATAGATCTGCCATGAAAGCAGCACACGCCTTACGGTGGTCAGCTTTGTAAGAATCTGGACTCTTCACCCCACTGTGCCTACCCGACCTCCCTTATGCATTATGGGGTAGAGACATCTTGAGCCAGCTTAACCTGACACTTGCCACCCCTGATAGCCTGCGGGGAAATTAATTGGGGCCACTCTAGAGATGAGCTTTTCCCCCAGAATAACATGGATTAATAAGAAACCTATTTGGGTTGAGCAGTGGCCCCTGACAAAAGAAAAGCTCATCGCCCTCACAGACATAGTAATAACCCTCCTGCGTGAGAACAAAGTGGAACCGTCCCTTAGCCCGTATAACTCCCCCGTCTTTGTCATAAAAAAGAAAGGGGGGAGTTGGAGAATGTTGATTGATCTTCGGGCAGTAAATGCCAACATGGTACCCATGGGGACCCTCCAACCTGGTCTCCCTATGCCCACTGCAGTCCGGCAAGGGTGGACTATTATAGTGATTGATGTTAAAGACTGCTTCTATAGCATTCCCCTCCACCCGGAGGACAAAGAAAAATTTGCCTTTTCCCTCCCCGCGATCAATTTCCAAGCCCCCAGTAAACGTTATCAGTTCACCGTCCTACCGCAGGGAATGGCCAATAGCCCCACCCTGTGCCAGCTTTACATGGATACTCTGCTACATCCTATCAGAAAAGAATTCCCGAATTGCATGCTCATACATTACATGGATGATATCTTGATTGCAGCACCTTCTGTGACGGGGGCTCGGGCTTGCTTGCAACGCACCACCCATGTCCTCTGCAAGAAGGGGCTTCACATAGCCCCGGAAAAGGTACAGATGGATTTCCCCTATGATTACTTGGGGCATAGGATTTTTCCGGGAAAGATTAGTAGGGCTCTTCCTCCGATCAACGTCGAGGGATACACTACTCTTAATGATTTTCAGAGGCTTGTTGGCGCCATACAGTGGCTGCGTCCCTCTATGCCCCTCCCATCCTCCTTAATGCAACCTCTATATGATGTCCTTAAAGGCGATTCCCATCTGTCATCCCCTAGAAGTTGGACTCCCCAGGCAAGACAGGCGCTCTCGGAAATTTTCCGCAGAACCTCTTCCTTCTTGGTTCAATACGACCCGGAGTCGCCTGTCCTCTTCCACACACTGGGGGACAGTTCCCTTGGCTGGGGATGTTTATTCCAGAGACATGGATGCCTTGAATGGCTATACCCCCGGACCACTAAGAGCATCATCCGGGACCGGTGGGAGGCCCTGGCTTTATTTTGCCTTCAGGCCTCAGAGCGATGCCAGCGTCTCTTTGGCCTCTTGCCTGTCCTCAACTTTACCCTCCCAGAGGAGGTGACCCACTCGCTAGTTGATAGATCTATCGCTTGGGCCACTGTCCTGACTACCCTCTCTCAGACCAGACTCACGCCACCTCCCGTGGTTAGAGTGTTCACTGAACTGCACCTTTCCCGCCCGCGCCCTCTAGTGTCCCCAGAACCAGTGACCGGCCCCAATGTCTTCACTGACGCTACCAGGTTGGGCCGTGCTGTGGTCCATGACCCTGCTAGACCCGCCACCTGGATTTTTGATACCCCCTTTGACTCCACTCAGAAGAATGAACTATATGCTATACTTCAGGCTTTCCGTCTCTACAGAGACACCCCTTTTAATCTTATTACTGACAGTATGTATTGTGCCATGCTAATCCCTCGTTTAGAAGATGCCTTCATTTCCTCGAATTCTTCCATTAGCCCACTCCTTATACAGCTGCAATCCTCCCTCCGTGATAGAAACCACCCCCTGTTTGTTCTTCACGTGCGCTCTCACGTTTCTTCCACCGGCCCCATATTCCAGGGCAATGCGGAGGCAGATAGGGCTCTCTTGTTAAACCTGTCCACACCTGCCCAGCTGGCACATGGTAAGTATCACTTGTCATCCAGGTCGCTCCGGCTCCTATACAGCATTCCCCGGAAGGAGGCTCGCCAAATTGTGCGCTCCTGCACTTCTTGTGCTCCCTTTAGACAAGCCCTCCCCGTGGAGGGGTCTAACCCACGTGGGGATGGCCCCAATGCTCTTTGGCAGATGGACATTACTCACCTGGGTCGTAAGTACATCCATGTCTCGGTGGACACCTTCTCCTCCTTCACCTTCGCCTCTCTACAGCCAGGAGAAGCGGTTAAACTCATTCTCTCACATCTATATGCCCAGATGGCTGTCTTAGGCGTCCCCTCGGCTATCAAAACCAATAATGGGCCCGCCTACACCTTGAGAGCCTTTGCTTCCTTTTGCAAAGAATTTTCCATTTCCCATTCCACCGGGATCCCTTACAATCCCACTGGCCAAGCTTTGGTAGAAAGAGCAAATCGCACACTCAAAACTACGCTCTTTAAACAGAAAGGGGGAGTTGGCAGGTCACTGACCCATTCAGACCTGTCTCAGGTACTATTTACCATGAATTTCCTACAAGTCAGGGATGACGGCACTACAGCCGCCCAGAGATTTTTCTCCCCAAAAGGACATGCTAAGAAAGAACCAACGCTCCTGCCCTCTCCCACCAAGGCCCTACCAGGCTCTAAAGTCATGTGGAGAGATGAAGAGGGAGGTTGGCATGGCCCCGTAACGGTAAAGAACAGAAGACAGGGCCACCTGTCATTTCATCCTGAGGATAAGATAGAAGAGCCAGAAAGATGGCTCCCTGTTTACAAGATAAGAGACCTTGATTAATGCCCAACCCTACGGGGTGAGAGGAATTTCTTCCTTTTTCAGGCCTTCTGATCGTCGTAGGGATCCTTGGAGGTGCTCCATCTGAAGGAAATCCAACATGGGTAATACTCCGAGTTATTCCCTCTCCCCTTCCGGTAGCACGGAACTCCCCATCTACCCTCGGCTGCTAGTGACCAATACATCGATGGGGCTCCCTTCTGCATATATGGACCCCGCTGAAGCACCGGTCCAGAACTCCTTCTGCTGGGACCTGAACAACTCCCTATGTTTCGACATCGGGGAAGAAAATCGGTCCTGGAACTTCAACTCCACAGGGCAGAACGATTTTAACTATAGCACTGCCCCGACTGACCCCTGCGTCGGCCTTTTCCCGCAGACGACTGTCAGCCCAGCAGGGACAAAAAAGGGGACCCAGCTCCGAGGCCTTCTGGGTTGGCGACCCCTGGTGAATCAAACTCAACCGGACTTCACGATTCCTCGGTGGGGCCCCTCATGTGTGGCCACAGGGGAAGACATCGAGGATCCCATACCATGGAGGGATTGCCAGATGGCGGGAGGGTACCCCCTTGAGGGTGAACAAGGACGCTGATTCTGGGAATCACCCTACTTGTTGTCTGTTTCTGCCGCCTAGCTAGGCGACAGAGGGGCTATATGCTTCTTACTCAGAAAGCCTTCATGGCCATGGAGACGGGGGAGGATCCCCAAGTCTGGCTAGCTGCCATGCATGACATGTGACACCTAGGGGTAAGACGAGGTAAACCCCAAGACGGGCAACCTCTCCTAACCCAGCCACCTAAGACAGGCCCTGAGGGTGTCGGGCGCCTAGGACGGACAAGGTCCTGGGTTGAAGGAGATGACCTAAGACAGGGTTCCTCGCCCCCGGCTATCAGAGGCCAGTAGAAATGACACCGCTTAAGGCTAACCTCAGCACCGCTTAAGGTCACACCAAGTGATAACCTTGTAAAACAGAAAGGGGCAGATGTTGGGGGCGGGGGGAAGAGGCTTGGCGGTCGCTTAGCGGGGGAAACATAATCACCTTATAAGGGAATGTTACAGAACTGGGCCCCTCATTGGGTGAGAGTTCATGGGAGGGAGGACAGAAGGGATAAAATTGTCTGCTGAGAGGTTGGGAGGTAGCGGGATGTGATCACAGAAGAATAAAGACTCATTATCCACCTCAGGCGCTCTGTCTGGTTCTTCCCCCATCAAAGAGTGGGGGCCGGAGGTACCCCGAAGACTCATCATGCGTTGGACTGGTGAGTAAGAGGACGGACTAGCATAAAGAAGCCGGCGTTGTAAATAAAACCCCAGCACTGTATTGCAATTGGTTCCTTTGTACCTCTTAATGCAAGGAGATTTAACCCCAATTCTAGCTTCTCCCTCCTGGGAACTCCTTATTGTCCCCCTTTATGAGGAGGTGCTGTTTTTAAATCATTGTATCTGAGTCATAGAAAAGTCATAAGTGTCTATCACTTCTGGCTATACTCTCTCTATTAGAGTTACAATTTTCAAGAGTTTTCAGAGTCTTTCTCCCAAGTAGTAATATAGCCAGTTTCATCTTATTGTATAGCAGTTTCCTGGATAAGTCATGAGTGTCCATCACTTCTGGCTAAGTATATTCTCTCTAATAGAGTTACAATTCTCTGGGGTTATGAGAATCTTTCTCTCAGGTGGGGATATAGCCAGTTTCATCTTATGTGATAACGATTTTTTTCTTTACTCTTTTTTTACCTTTCCATGTGTCTCTTGAGCCTCATGTTTGATGTCCAAATTTAATATTTAGCTCAGGTCTTTTCATCAGGAAATGTTGGAATTCTACCATTTTATTAAATGTTCATCTTCTTCCCTGGAAGAGGATGCCCAGTTTTGCCCAGATAGTGGATTTTTGGTTGCCTTCCAAGCCCCCTTCCTCTTTGAAATATCTCATTCCATAACCTTTGATCCCTTAGTGTTGATGCATCCAGGTCCTGCATAGTCCTTACTGTGGCTCCTTGGTGTTTAAATTGCTTCTTTCTGACTGCTTGCCCAAATTTCTCTTTTATTTAATAGTTCTGGAATTTGACCACAACATTCCTTGCTGTTTTCATTTTAGGATCCCTTTCCAGAGGGGATTATTGTATGCTTTCAATAACTATTTTGCCCTCTGGTTCCATGATATCAGGGCAGTTTTCCATCACTAGATCCTGTAATATTAAATCCAGGCTTTTTTATCTCTTCAATATTTTCAGAAAGTACAATAATTCTCAGATTGCCCTTCCTCTATATATTCTTGAGGTCATTGCTTTTGCTGATGAGGTATTTTACATTTTCTTCTATTTTTTCAATCTTTTTGTTTTATTAAGCAGAATTTTATTGTTTCATGAAGTCATTAGTTTCCACAGATTCCATTCTCCTTTATAGAGAATAATTTTCTTCATTTACCTTTTGAAACTCCTTTTCCAATTGGTCAGTTCTATTTTTAGAAGGAGTTTTCCATTTGCCAAATTTTAGTTTTAAAAGTATTATTTTCTTTTTTCATTTGCCCAATTAAGAATCTGAGACAATTATTCCCATTTTGCATTTGTCCAATTGTATTTTCCAAGGATTTGTTTTCCTGTTGTGAGTTGTTAATTTTCTCTAGCAAGGTATTAATTTTCTCTTGAGATTCTTTTCCCAAATTTTTCCAAATGATTTTTAAACTCCTTGATTTCTTCAAGAAAGTCTTTCTGGGCAGCAGACCAATTCATATTCTCCTCAGAAGTGCTAGATCTCACTGGGTTGGAATCTATTTCTTCTAAGTGTTTCTACATGGGTTCCCCATCACTTGCCTTTCTTCATTTGCCCAATATCTTGTGTTGGGGGAGTTGCAGGTTCTGAGAGGTTTGCTTTTGAAAAGCCTAGAGGTTTTGGTCACTTGGCTTAATAAATCCAAGTTACTTGGCCAGAAGAGTTGCTGGTTGCTTTCTCTAGAATGTTTTGAGGCCCTTTCCATAGGCGTGGAGGGAGTAAGGCATGGCAGTAAGGTCTGAATTGTCCTAGATAAATGTGGGCTGGGCCCTGGGGGAGATAGCTAATCTTCCTTTCAGTTGAAGGTACTCAGTTGCCCACACCAGAGCCTGAGGGGGCAGAGGGGGAGTTTCTGTTTGTTCTGGGAAGCGGGCTCCTCTAAATGTATCCAAGTCTGGCCCCTAGCCCAGAAGGTACATGCTCAACTGGGCTTTGCAACTCTGTGTTGGAACTTGTCATCCAGGCCGGCTGAGACTCCCCAAACCTCTGCTTCCCCAGCCAAAGATTCCACAGCTAATGCTAGTCCTTGGATCTTGCCACGTGATCACCAAAGCCTCCCCAGCCAAGGCCAGTCTTCTGGCTCCACACCACCACTGCCCCTACACTGGCCCTCTGCCTTCCAATCCTGGTTCACCCACATTCCCTTGAGACAGACATTTTGGTAGGTGTTCTTCTCCTAGCTTCTCCTTCTGGGTTTTGTCAATTAAATTTCTGCTAAGAGGATTCTTTCATGTTATTTTTGAGGGGAAACCAGGGGATCTTAGCAGAGTGTCTGTTTTCTCTCTGCCATCTTGGCCAAAAGTCTGCTATTCAATTTTGATGTTGATCTTGATCTCCTAAATCTCACATGTAACTCCAAGAAACTATAGCATGCACAGTTAGTTGCTGCAATGTATAGAACAAGTCCTAGAGTCAGGAGGCCCTGAGGTCAAATGTGACCTTGGACACTTGACACTTAGTGAGTTTTGTAACCTTGGGTAAGTCACTTAGCCTAATTGCCTTGCATGAAGAGTCTTCTCAAATTATCCTAATCATATCTCCCCACTGAATCCAGATGACTCAGGAAGAGAAAGTGAGACTGGTGACTTAGCACTGCATCCCCTCATTCAGATAAAATTCACTTACTTATCATTGCATCTCCTTTGTGGTGTCATAGTTTTTGAAAACAAAGAACAAACATCAACAGCAGAGGTAGCATGTGCTGTGACCAAAGTCTAGCAAATTGTTTTCGTGTTTGGGCTAAACTAGATTGAGGATAAACAAAAAGGTCTAAAACCCACTGGAGAGTTAGGGAGCTGTCTACCTCAAGTATATAAGGACTTTCACTGGTATAATAAGCAGATGCGTACAATTCCTTCCAACAGCTATGAAGGCAACTGAAGCAAGCTACTATTGATCTCTGTTTGTTTAGATATTGAAGATTCAAATTTATTTGCTATAACTCAAGTCATTTACAGTTGTCTTGACTGCAATTTGCAAATGGACTGGGATGTCTTTGGAAGAGAGAGTGAGGACAATAACTACATGAAACTGTGCCTCATTTAAATCTAATTTACAGATAAATCAACAGATATCACCCATATCTTGTTACCATTTTTACCTATCACAATGTCTTGTAGCAACAGGCAAGTGATGAAGCAGCAGGTGGTGATACACTTTGTACTTTAGTCAAAGCCCTGCACACAGACAGCTCAGGCCATAGGAACACCTCCTTACTAAAAAGAAGCAGTGGCATTCAGCTGTGGCATTCAGCAGCCTCCTGGGTATCAGACAAGATTTTCTCTGATGTGAGGAATGGGATAGAAAATATTTTCTAAAAAAATATCTTTTTACCAAACCCTGACCTGATGACTGTGGCAGGTTGGGATATCACTCCACAATGGAAATGCATTAAAAAGAAGAAAATTTTCTTCAAATATGATTCCACTAACTATCAATGTATGGAACATGGGAAAACTCATAGACCACACAAGATCCAATAGACCTGAAAGACAAATAGCTTTTTTACTAGAGATATCAGCAAATATCACATTCATAGAGAAGCACCAAATGAAACAAAGCTGGAATGTTAAGGCCAGCTTACTGAAGAAGTAGCTGAATACACATTTTTCCTGAAGTGGTTGCAGTGAGGGGGAGAAACTTCAAGCTGGTATAGGTTTTTCAATCAATATTAATCTATTCAACAAGCATGAAGGCCTACTAAAAAGAATGAATGACAACCTAATAATAATGTGATTGCCACTTGTAGGAAAAGACAATGCCACATCATCAGTACTTATGCTCTAACCATGATGAAACCTGAAGAAATTAAAGAAAAATATTATGAAGACCTAGAGATCATTAACATCTCAAAAGCAGATAAGTTTTTAATTGTGGTTGACTTAAATGATATAGAAGGTCAGACTACTAGACATGGCAGGGAGTTCTTGGGAACAATGGAGTTGAAAACAGAAACACTAATGGTCGCTTATACATCTCAGCACCTTCTCATCATGAAAACTGTCTTCCATTTTCATAAATTTAATAAAATTCATATATGTACCCTTGCATTAAGCACTGATATCTAATAGACTATGTGATTGTAAGGAGAAAAGATAGGGCATGAAATAACAAAGGCAATGTGTGATGCAGAGTGCTAGATTGATCATAGACATATCCTCTTGAGGCTAAATATTCACATTCACCTAGCAGGTGGCCGAAGGCAAAATGACTACCAGAAGACTTGTAAAGTGATTAGAATACTTCTCTGAGTGGGAACAGCTTGGTGTATCATGGAGGGAAAGCTTAGTCAATATACAGTTGGCAATAGGGAAACAGAAAAGGAGTGGGTAGCTTTCAGAGATCTTGAGTATAGCACTACATTCACTTATCTGTGAACACTCACAAACTTCAAGAATGGTTTGATGAAAATGATAGGGAAATAAACTGCTAAATGAAAAACAGGAATTCCACAGGGTTTACCAGTAGGATGGGTCATCTGTTTTTAGGAAGGAAGCATTTCATTTCAACTAAAGTAAAGTTACAAGTGATACTTAGAGTTGCAGATGCTTGACTCACTACAAAGACAGAAAAAATTCAGTATTATGTGAATAGTAACAATCTAAAATTCCTTTATGATGCCTTGAAGGCTATTTGTGGATCAAAGACATTTGGCATATCTCATGTGCTCATTGAAAATGGAGCCAAATTGATTAGTGATAGATACATGATTCTAGAGAGTGGACCAAACATTTTCATAGCATTCATAATAAATCATCAGCAATCAGTGTATAAACCACTGACCATTTGATGTCAGCCTGTCAATAACTGAAATTCCAACTGAAGACAAGATTTTGAATGCTGTATAGACTCCTTTTATATCACAAAGCACAAGTTGCTAATTTTATTCCAGGTGAGATTTACAAAGTAGGGGATCCACTGCTCATACAAAAACTGACTGAAATTTTGCAGAATATGTGACTTGAAGATGTTATTACACATGAATTTAAAGATGCTTCTATTTTCCATCTTCATAAAGGTAAAGGGAATATGTTGTCCTTTGACAATCAAAGAGGTGGTCCTCTCTTAATTATTGTTGGCAATATTATTGTCAGAATCCTCCTTAATAATTTGATCCTTCTTTTGGAAAAAAGGTAATCTGAGACTCTGTGACTTCAAAAAGGGCCAAGGGACAGTCAATTTAGTATTTGCTGCCAGACAATTCTAGAAAAAATATAAGGAGAACAAGAGTCTGTATAACAATTGTAGACCTGATCAAGGTCTATGATACTATAAGTTGTAAGAACTTATGGAAAATTATATCAAAATGTTATTGTCCAGAGAAACTCATCTCTATTGTATGTGAATTTCATGACAGCATGCTTGCATGAATTCTAGACAGTGGATGATACTCTTAAAATTTCCAAGTCACTAATGGAATGACCCAAGACCATGCATGTCCTTACTTCTATACTTTTCAGCATTTTGTTTTCATCCATGTTATCAAATGCCTTCATTGAGGAAAAACATGGCATTAAGGTCAGCTACCACAATGACAGTAAATTATTCAACTTAAAAAGGCTATGTATGATCCAGGACCAAGGTAAGAGGGAGTACTGGTGAATGGTTTATATTTGCAGATTCTAATGCATTCAGTGCAGTCTCTGAAGCTGAGATATAAGAATGCATGGAAAGATTATTTTCTGCTTTTTTTTGGCCTAACAATTAACAGTAAGAAAATCCAGGGGCAACTAGGTGGTATAGTGGCTAAAGCACCTGCCTTGGAGTCAAGAGTACCTTGGTTCAAATCTGCGCTCAGACACTTAATAATTACCTAGCTGTGTGGCCTTGGGCAAGCCACTTAACCCAATTAGCCTTGCCAAAAAAAAAAAACCCTAAAAAAAATGACTCTACCACATTTACTTCAAACTTAAATGTATATTTGGAGCGGCTAGGTGGCACCAGCCCTGGAGTCAAGAGTACCTGGGTTCAAATCCGGCCTCAGACAATTAATAATTACCTAACCGTGTGGCCTTAGGCAAGCCATTTAACCCCGTTTGCCTTGCAAAAACCTAAAAAAAAAAAACAACAAAAAGCAGGTGTTTGAGCAGGCATCACCATACCATCCATATGTAGAACCATTGGTGAAGGCACATAAAGAAGTTTTGAGTAGCGTAGATATGTTCACTTCTTTTGATAGTATACTTTCCAGTGAGGCACATATCAATAATGAGACTGATGCACACATTGTCAGAACTTGAGAAGCTCTAAAAGCATATGTGAGAGAGAAAATTTATTAGACTGACTACCAAACTGAAGGTCTATAGAGCCTTTGTACTGACTTCACTGTTATATGCCTGTAAAAGCTGGACAGTATACTAGTACCATTCCAGGAACCTGAATCACTTCTTTAAATTATCTTAGGAAAATTCTGAAGGTACCAGATACTTAAGTAATTTCTTGAGTTAAACTGCAAAACATTAAAATGTTACTACAGAGAACACAATACTGACAGATTTGCCATATTTTTAGAATAAAAAATATATGCTTGCCAAAATGTAAATAGTCATGGAGGGGTCAGAAAAAGTGGATCAAGAGCATTCTCAAGGTCTCTGTTAGGAATTTTAGAATTGATTGTTCAACAAGGGAGATATTGCTACAGTATCATCAAGTTTTGTGTGCCCTCATCAGAGAGGATGCTGTGCTCTATGAGTAAGGCAAAATTCTAATAGCACAAAGGAAAGGTGATATGCCTGAGTTTAGAGTACCTGCTCCAGCTTTCACATGGACTATTTCTGGCTGACCTTTAGGAGAGTATTTCAAACTGATACTGATCTGATAAGCCATTGTTGAATACAATGCAACATGATTCTAAAATAATGATGCCATTTTGGTCTTCATCCATAAAAGCTCCTTCTACTGCTCCAATTAGATGAGAAGTTTCATATGAGTATTATCAGTATCATTTTTCCATGCAGGAGTACATGCAGTTCATTATCAAGTCACTTATATTTTACCCTTCTCCTCTACTCTCTATGCTTCATCTGAGTACTGTATTTGAAAATCATACTTTCTGTTCACTTCTGGTTGTTTCAACAGGAACAATTGAAATTCCTCTGATTCACTGAAAGTCACTCTTTTTTCTTTTCCCCTGAAAAAGAATGTTCAGTTTTGCTGGGTAGTTGATTCTCAGTTGAGTTCCAAGCTGTTTTTTTTTTTCCTTCTGGAATATTATATTCCAAGCCCTATGAACACTTAATGTTGTTGCTGCTAAGTCTTGTGTGAAGCTGACTGTAGTTCCATGATATTTGAATGGTGTCCTTCTGGCTGCTTGTAATATTTTCTCTTTGACTTGGAAGTTCTGGAACTTGGCTATAATATTACTGGGGGTTGTTTTTTGGATCTTTTTCCAGGGGAGATCGGTGGATTCTCTCACTTTCTATTCTGCCCTCTGCTTCTAGGATATCTGGGCAATTTTCTTGTAGGAACTCTTTGACTTTCAGGTATCCCAATTTTTAAGTTATCTTTTCTGAATTTGTTTTCCAGATCAGTTGCTTTTTCAATGAGACATTTCACATTTTCTTCGAATTTTTCATTCTTTTGGTTTTGAAGTATTGTGTCTTGACTTCTCATAAATGAACAACTTCTTTTAGCTCTATTCCGCATCTGAAGGCTATGTTTTCCTCAGAGAGCTTTCTTTTCTATTTTTTTCCATCTGGTCAATTCTGTTTTTTAAAGCATTCTTCTCAATAAATTTTTGAACAGTTTTATCCATTTAACTTATGCTGGTTTTTAGCATGCTATTTTCTCCATCATTTTTTTGGATCCCCTTGACTAAACTGTTCTTTTTTTTCATATTTTTACTGCATCATCTAATTTCTTTTCCCAATTTTTCTTCTATCCCCATTACTTGATTTTCAAAATCTTTTTGAGCTTTCATAACCTGAACCCAATTTCTGTTTTTCTTGGAGCCTTTAGATGCTGATGCTTGCAAGTTTTCATCTTCAGATTTATTATTTTGATCCTTCTTGTGATCATAGGCAATATATTTCTCATATGTGTTTCTCTTTCTTCTCTGTTTACTCATTTTCCCAGTCTGTGCCTGGTTTTGGAGTGCTTCCTGAGCTTTTGAGTAATATTGGGATACCCCCCCCCAAGGATCTCAGTGTGTGAACTTCTGTCTTCCCTCCTGGCCTGTGAATGACCACAAGAATAACACTTTGCCATGGGGATGAGGTGGGGGGAGGCCTTGATGTTCTATGGGAGGCCTAGATTTGTTCAGGATCTGAATGTGGTCAGAGCCCCAGAGTCTGGTTCCATGAAGAGAGGACAGATGTCAGAAATCTCTGTCCACTCCCCTATCTTTGGTAGGCTGAAACCTCAAGGTTCAGTTGCCTGGGGGCTCCCCAAATTTTCAAAATAACAAGTCATTGTCTAATTGACAAATGGTCAACAGATATGCAAAGGCAATTTACAGCTGAGGAAACTGTGGTCATATGAAAAATTGTTCCAGATAACTACTTATTAGAGAAATGACAATTAAAGCATCTTTGAGATACCACTTCACACCTATCAGACTGGCCAGTATGAAAAGAAAGGACAATGATCAATGTTGGAAGGGACACGGGAAATCTGGGACACTAATACATTGTTAGTGGAGCTGTGAACTCATCTAAACTTTCTGGAGAACTATTTGGGATTATGCCCAAAGGGCAACAAAAATGTGCATACCCTTTGACCCAGAGATGATAAAAAAAAGGATAAAAAATCACTTGTACAAAAATATATATAGCAGCCCTGTTTGTGGTGGCAAAAAATTGGAAATTAATTTAATATCCTTTCAATTGGTGAATTGCTTAACAAATTGTAGTAAATGTATTTTATGGAACATACATATTGTTCTATTAGAAACCAGGAGGGATGGGAATTCAGGGAAGCCTGGAAAGATTTGCATTAACTGATGTTGAGCAAGATGAACAGAACAGAAAAACATTGTACATCATCACAGCAACATGGGGGTGATGATCAACCCTGATGGACCTACTCATTCCTTCAATGCACCAACCAGGGACAATTTTGAGCTATGTACAATAGAGAATACCATCTGTATCCAGAGAATTATGAACTTTGAACAAAGACCAAAGACTATTACTATCAAATTAGGCAGTAAAAACACATTATATTATTATGTAATTTTGCTATCTCAAACTATATTTTTCTTCCTTAAGGATATGATTTCTCTGTCACCACATTCAACTGAGGTCCAAGTATAACATGGAACCAATGTAAACACTAACAGAATGCCTTCTGTGAGAGGTGGGGGGAGGGGAGCAAGAATTGTGGAAAATTGTAAAACTCAAAATAAATAAAATGTTTCTTTAGAAAAAAATTAAAAAGCAAAAAAAGGTAGAAGGGACCAAATGGAAAAGGAGATAGAATAACTTAAGTAAAGAAATTACTTACTTAAAAATTAGATTTGTATACATTTGTGTGTGTCAGTGTGTATATATTTAATTTACTCTATAATATATCAAGAATTCAGCAATCAAATGCAAAACACTGGGAAAAAATAGAAGAAAATGTAAAATACCTCATAGGAAAAAAATGACTAACCTGGGAAAAAATGTTCTCAGGAGAGAATATTTATGAATTATTGGTTTTCCTCAAAGATGTAATCAATAAAAAGAGCCCAAATAATATCTTTCAGGAAATCATTTAGGAAAACTGCTTTAATTTCCAAGAATATGAGGGTAAAATAATCTACCTTTCACCTCCTGAATAAAAACTTCAAGGAATATTGTAGCCAAATTAAAGAATTATCCACTAAAGAAGAAAATACTGCTAACAACAATAAAGAAACAAATGAAATACAAAGGAGAAACTGTCAAGATTATATAGGATTTATCCTCAATGTTGAAGGAACAGATGGGCTAGAATATGATATTCTGAAGGGCAAAGGAACTTGGATTACAACCAAGAATCAGCTTCCTCATAAAACTAACCTACCCTTTCAGGGACAAATTTGAACATTCAGTCAAATGGTGATCTTTCAAACCTTACTTGATAGAAAGACCAGAATGGAAGAGAAAATTTTGTCTTTAAACAAAAATTTGAGAGAGGCAATAAAAAGTTAAACCAAAAGAAAATAAATGTTAGTCAATAAGACTAAACTATTTACATCCCTAGAGGAACAAAATTCATATAACTCTTGAGAACTGTATTTATATTAGGATAGTTGAAAGGCATATCTTAGAGAAAGAATATGGATATAAAGTAACTATGATTAGATGATATTAATAAAACAGTTAAGATAATTTAAGTCATATCACTTGAAGAATCACAAAGGACTTTTATGAGTAAATTGAAAGGAAGGAAGGTGTGAAATTAATTGAATCTTTTTATTATAATTATTTTTTATCTTTTAACATTCATCCATAGGCTTATGCATATTTTTAAGTTAAAATACTTCCTTCCATTCTCCTTTTCCACCCCTCTCCCCTCAGTGGTGAAGAGTCAGGTTAAGGTTGTATATAACATATTTTTGTTAAATATGTTTATAGATTAACCACTTTCAGTATGATGAATTAGAATTAAGGAAAAGAGATACATAAAAGATAATTTTTATAAAGTGTTCAGATTCTGAAGGGTTCTTTGTGTGTGTGTGTGTGTGTATGTGTGTGTGCATGTGTGTTTTGTGTTGTTTTTCTTCCTCTGGATGGGTATAGCATTGTCTGTAGCTGATCTAATATGATTGTCCTAGCTCTCTGAACTGCTGAAAGAAGCTTCTTCTATCAAGGTTGATCATCTCACAATGTTGATGTTAATGTGCACGATATTGTTCTCTTGGTTTTGCTCCCTTCACTCAGCATCAGATCCTGTAACTCATTCCATGCTTCTCTAGAGTCCTACAATTTATGTTTTCTTATAGAGCAATAATATTCCATAATGTTCGTGTAACACAACTTGCTTACCCATTCCTCAGCTGCGCATTTATTGGATCTTACTGTTAATATATTTGATTCAAAGAAGGAATAACTTATATACCCAATTGAGTTTAGAAATTTAACTCACTGCATAGGAAAGTAGGAAGTGAAATAAGAAAAAAAGTGAAAGGAAAATCAGATAGAAGGGAAGGAAATTATAGGAGGAGAAAGGAGAAAAAAGAGGGAGACTAATAGAAGGAAAAGAAGATTGAGGGAAGTCGTGGTTAAAATACTGATGAGGAGGAATAGAGAGACAGGAAAGATAATATAAATTGGGAATACAAGATGCAGAAAATAGAGTTATTAAACTGTGAGGTGGACTTTCCCATAAAACAGAAGCAGAATGTTTTAAAAACTAGAATCCTGCAATTTGTTGTTTATAAGAAGCATATTTGGAGCATAGTAAAGGACATAGACTAAGTGGAGAAGGGTAAAACAAAATGAATTATGTTTTGTCTGAAGGGAAAAAAAGGCATTACTAATTCAAATTTCAGGCAAAGCAAAAGCAAAAATGGAACTAATTGAAAGAGATACGGAAAAATAATATAGCTTGCCAAAAGGCACCAAAAAATGAGACAATATTAATACTATATGTATTTACAACAAGTGGTATAGTATCCAAATTCTTTAAGTGAGTTACAGAACAAAAATAGACAATATCAATACTCTCTCTCTCTCTCTCTCTCTCTCTCTCTCTCTCTCTCTCTCACACACACACACACACACACACACACAGAATTAGAAATATATTACTTTAAAATAAGGAAGAAAGTAAAGGAAGTGAACAGAATCTTAGAAAAGTTAGATATAATACACATCTGGAGTAAATATAATAGGGATATAAAGGAATATGTTGTGGTCCACTCTGGGCAGCCGGGTCTCAGTCTAATTCACACAACTCTTCAGGGAGCTCTGCCAAACATGTCTGGCATGTTCAATAATGAAAGTCAGCCGGTGAGAGATAAGCAAGGAGTTTATTGCAGGTATATGCTACATCACTGACTCACATAGTTGAAATAAGGGTCTATATAAGCCTAGTCCCCTTGTATCAGCATCCCTCATCTCCAGGCACTGTGAAAGTATAATGGGCATGCCACACAAGATCTATATCCTGGAAAAATGTGGAATCTTCAACAAGATAAAGATGAAAGGTAGAGAGATAAGTACTAGAACTCCTTCCTGGGACACTTGAACAAGATGAGGATGAAAGGAGGAGGGATAAGGACAAAGGTCCTTCCTGAGAATATTGAACAAGATAAGGATGAAAGGCAGGAGAACAAAGAGAGAAGGGCCAGAGCTCCTTCCTGAGTTCAGAGCACTCTGGTATGGACATTCCTGTTGTCCCAGGTCTCAATGCCTCTCAGGATGAACTCCTCATGGCCACATACTCTATCTATTATCCCCTTACAGGAATATACACTTTTCTCAAAGACACATACGCAAAAATCGATCACATATTAGGGAATTAAAAATCTCACAATAAAATACAGTAATGAATGCTTCATTCTTAGAAGATGATGCAATAAAAATTACATGAAACCAATGGTCATGGAAAGAGTGATTAAAATTTCATTTCAAACTAAATAACTTAATCCTATAGAAGGAGTGGGTTAAAAGACAAATCACAGAAACAATCAATATTTTCATCTACAAGTCTGACTATAATAACACAACATTGCAAAACTTACAGGACACAGTCAAAGTAGTTCTCAGTGAAAATTTTTATAAATCTAAATGCTTTCATGAATAACTTAGAGAAAAGAGTTCAATGAATTAGGTATGCAATTAAAAATGCCAGAAAAAGAACAAATTTAATATACCCAATTAAGTAATAAATTGGAAATCCTGAAAATCAAGGGAGAGATTAATAAAACTAGAAGAAGAAAATAATAAAAAATAAAGAAAATTCAGAGCTGGTTTATTGAAAAAAACCCAACAAATAGATAAACCTTTGGCTAAAGTGAATTAAAAAAAAGGAAGAAGAAAACTGAATTACCAGTATCAAAAATGACAGAAATGAATTCATCACCAATTAAGGTGAAGTTAAATCAATAGTTTGGACTTATTTTGCCCAATTATATGCCAATAAATCAACCAATCTAAAGAAACTGGATGAATATTTGCAAAGTATAAATTGCCCAGATTAGCAGAAGAAAAATAAGCTACATTAATAAACCCATTTTAGAGAAAAAAAATGAAATTGAACATGCTTTCAATGTAATCTTTTAAGTAAAATCTCCAGGGCCAAATGTATTCACAAGCAAATTCTACCAAACATTTAAAGAACAATTATTTCCCATATTATATAAATTATTTGCAAAAATAGGTAAAGAAGTTCTGCCAATTTTTTTCCAAGAAGCAAATGTAGTGCTGATATCAAAGACAGGAAGAGTTTAAATGGAAAAATAAAATTACAGACTAAATTCAATAATAAATATTGATA
Source organism: Macrotis lagotis (assembly GCF_037893015.1). NCBI lineage: Eukaryota > Metazoa > Chordata > Mammalia > Peramelemorphia > Peramelidae > Macrotis > Macrotis lagotis. The sequence continues at coordinate 390,438,567 of NC_133666.1, forward strand.
CAAAATTTTAAATAAAATATTAACAGATTGCAGCAAGTTATCACCAGGATAATAACCTATGAGCAACCTGTCTCTAAATTAGTAAAACTGTCAACATAATCATGTAAATGATAAAACTATATCAAACTATTATCTTAATAGATTTCAAAAATGTTTTTGAGAAAAATATAGCATCCATTTTTATTTAAAAAAACACTAGAGAGCAAAGGAATAAATGATTTTTCTATAAAATGATAACCAGTATGTATCTAAAACCATCAACAAACATCCTAGGCAATGAGAATAAACTAGAAACCTTCCCTATAAGATTAGGAGTAAAACAAGAATGCCTATTATCAGCATTATTATTCAATATTGCACTTGAAATGTTAGCTTTATTGTTAAGAAAGATAAATGAATTAGGCAATGAGGAAACAAAATTATCATTCTTTGTAGATGTTCTAAAGATATACTTAATTGATCATAGACAATCCAGTAAAAAAGAAAAAAAACTACATAGAATATTTAACTTTAGCAAAGCTGAACAAAATAAAATAAACAGACATAAATAATCATTTTTTTATACATGACCAACAAAGACTAGAAATAGTGATAGAGAAATTCCATTCAAAAACATTTCAAGAAACATAAAATAGTTAGGAGTCTACCTGCTAAGACAAATCCAATTTTTATATGAACATAATTACAAAATATTAACATAAATAAAGTCAGTCAATACATAAAGTCACAACAAAACGATTGGAAAAATAAGTCTCTGATGGAAAGACTGAGCTAATAAAATAAAAAGGATAATTTTTTCTTAAATTAATCTACCTATTTAGTGCCATATAAAACAAACTACCCAAAATTTATTTTATGGAGTTAGTTAAAATAATAACAAAATTTATATTAAAGAAGAAAAATTCAAAAAGATCAGGGGAATTAAAGAAAAACCAAAAAGGAAGTTAGCCTACTGTACCAGATTTAGAACTTTATTATAAAGTAATAGTTACCAAAATTATATAACATTGGCTAAGAAATAGAATGGTGGATCAGTGGAATGGGTTAGGTTCATAAGACACAGCAGTAAATAACTAAACAATTTTGTTTGATAATCCCAGTCTACAGCATCTGGGATTAGAACTTTCTATTTCACAAAACCAGCTAGGAAAACTTGAGAATGGCATGGCACAAACTAGTCAAAGATTAACATCTTTTTATATAAAAATGGTCAAAATGGATACATGATTGACATATAACAGGTGATACTAGAAGCTAATTATAAGAGCCAAGAGTCATTTCCCTGTCAAATTTATGGAAAAAAGGAGAATTTATGGTCAAAGAAGAGATAGAGAACATTGTAAAATGCAAAATGCATACTTTCAATGATGTTAAATTGAATTGTTTTTATGCAAATAAAACCAATATAACCAAGATTAGAAGGAAAGAAGAAATCTGGGAAATAGTTTATTCAGCAAGGGTTTATAATAAAGGCTTCATTTCTTAAATGAATAGAAAATTGAGTCAAAATCATTTGAATAAAAAAATCATTCACTAATTGATATGCAAAAGCAGTTTTCAGATGCAGTGAAAGCTATTTATAGTTATAAGAAAAATGTTTTAAGCCCACTATTTTAAGAGAAATTAAAATTAAAACAATTCTGAGGTGATGTCTCACACCTATCAGATTATCTAATAAGGGAATGATAAATATTGAAAAGGATGTAGAAAAACTGGAACTGTTGAAATTACACTACTGGAATTGTGAACTGATCCAACCATTCTAGAGAGCAATTTGCTACTACACCCAAGGTGTTCTGGAACCAGCAATGGGACATTCAATTCAGAAAGCACTTATTAAGTCTGTACTTTGCCTAAGATATCATGAGAGTGTCTAGAGAATGTCAAAATACTTTTATGGCTACCTCTATTAATATACATTTCAAAATAATCAGCTACCTTTTTACTTCATTTTTGCCAGTCATTTTCTTCCAAAAATCTACCTTTGTGATTTCTATGTAGCCAGATTTAAAAAAATATATTTCTGAAAAGTGCCCCCTCTTAATTTAATAGGAAGGACTCTTTTTCCTTTCTATCCCCTGGTGCTTAATATGGTTCCTGGCAAAATCTATTAATGTCTGCTTATTGATTGCTTTATTCTAGATTGTTGAAGTCATTGAGACTATATTGATTAAATATTAAAATGAATATATGGCCAAGGTCTTGCATTTAAGGGTTATTGAAGGCTGTTGTTATATCTACTCTAGCCAAGTCACATTTCCGGGTAGATGATTTTGGTTGATTCATACAATCCTCTAAATTTAATAATGATCATTCAATAATTATTTTACTGTATAAACATGCAACACAATATTGCTATTTTGTTATCCCTATAATTAATAACTTGATGAAAAGTTATTTAATTAAATTTATAAATTAGTACTTTTTTCTAACTGTTTTGATGAAGATACCAAGTGTGTGGGGAATGGATACAATGTGCATTAAAAAAAGTTGAAGAACAGTTGTCTTATTTCTGTTATAAACTTATATTGTGACCCTTCTCTTTAAATCAGTCTAAAGTCTCTAAAGCTCGGTAATATTTTTCTTGAAAGTCATGTTACTTCAGAAGAGTTACAGGAAATTCTACATATGTCCCTAACAGAAAGAGTGGACAGTTTTTGTTTTGCAAGTTTTCAATTAGAATTATTCAGGCTCATAGAGATCAGATACAAAAACCTGTATTGCCTCAGGTGCTCCATTTTCTGTTGTAAAATAGAATTTCTTGAGCTTGAAGAACAACAGGGAGTTGAGAACTTGCATCAAATTGTAAAGGCATTTTCATTTACGCCTGAGGAGTTTGTGATTATGCTTATCAGAAAATTTTCAAAAAGTGTAGCTTGGCTATGTGAGTGACTAGAGGCTCTTCTTCCAGGTCATAACTTCCTTTTGTCATAGTTATCCAACTGTTTCAACTGTGCATTTTTTAAAAAAAGAATATTTTTAGTATATTAACATTTTGGAGACCCAGGTTGTTTGAAAGAGGTATTTCACTCCTTCTTTAAAATATCCCTTTCTGTAATCATTTATTAAATTGCTACTCATGCCAACAAAAATGTGCATACTCTTTGATCCAGCAATACCATTACTGGGCCTATACCATGAATATGGGTAAAAATATCACTTGTACAGAAATATTCATAGCAGCACTATTTGTGGTGGCAAAGATTTGGAAATCAAGTAAATGTCCTTCAATTAGGGAATGCCTTAGTAAATTGTGGTATATGTATGTCATGAAAAACTATTGTTCTATTAGAAACCAGGAGGGATGGGAATTCAGGGAATCTTGGAGGGATTTGCATGAATTGATGCTGAGTGAGATGAGCAGAGCCAGAAAAACATTGCATACCCTAACAGCAACATGGGGGTGATGATCAACCTTGATGGACTTGCTCATTGCATCAGTGCAACAATCAGGGACTATTTGGTGTTTTCTGCAATGGAAAATGCCATCTGTATCCAGATAAAGAACTTTGGAGTTTGAATAAAGACCAAGGACTATTACCTTTAATTTAGAAAAAAAAACTGGTATCTTATTGTCTGATCTTGCTATCTCTTATACTTTAAGTTTCTGCTTTGAGGATATGATTGCTCTCTCATCACATTCAATTTGGATCAATGTATACCATGGAAGCAATGTACAGCCTGACAAATTGCCTTCTGTCGGGGGTGGGGGGAGGGAAATAAGATTATGGGAAAAATTATAAAACTCAAAATAAATAAAATCTTTATAATACAAAAAAATTCCTACTCATTGCAGAATTCTCATATATAAGTCTGGGGAAGTTTCCACTTTCTAAAGTAATTTTGTACTACAATTATATAATGCTTAGAATTATAACTATCAGTCTTGGTGTCTGATTGCCTTACTCATTTTAACCTCCTTGAAGGCAAGGTACCTGTGTGTTATCTAAACCATGCATCACTTCACTCCCTAGCTTCATGATGTTTAAAAGCTTAAATATTTTGTGGCAGTTACATTGGTATCCAGGTGTTATTGCCCTGAATCCAAGCATTACAGAGAAGTTTCTTTTTTTTTTAAAGTACAACATGTACTTTCAGTTTATTCTTTTTTATTCGTTAATTCGACTTGTTATTTCATCAGACTAGCGACTTCTGGGAAAATTCTCCTGTTAAATGCAGTTTGATGCTTGCTTTGCAACTTATAATTTTTTAGATTATTTTATTTTATTTTATTTTATTTTATGCAGCTTATAATTTTTAAAAGTTTCCTAATAAATCAGTTAGCCAAGAAACAGGTTCAGTAGTACTATCTATGTGTCTGATGCATGTTAATTGCTGAAGACACACGGGGGGACCAAAGCTGTTTCTGACTTCCCAGCATAGTGTATTGCTGGGAAGATAATCTCATGTATTAACTATATAAAACCTGTCTCCAGAATGGATAGAAACCAGTTTCCTGAGGGACACCTGAAGAATCTCCTTTTTACAGAGTATGATTTGAGAGGAGTCATTTAGTTATTCTTTAAGCATTTTTTTTACAATGACATTTAGTGACTTGACCAAGGTCACACAGATAGATAATTGCTAAGTGTCTGAGACTGGATTTGAACTCAGGTCCTCCTGATTTCAGGGCAGGTGCTCTAGTCACTGCACCACCTAGCTGCACCCCAACTCACCCACCCTTAAGGATTTTTTATGTTGTTTATAAGGCATTACTATTAGGAATATAAAGAAAGACAGAAGTTCCTGCAGTCAAGGATCTCATAATCTAATGTTAGAAACTAAACAATAAATATACAGAAATAATCCAAGTTAAAAAAGAAAGATAAAAATAAATAAATAATGGAAAGTATATAGAAATTGCAATTGAAATTATAACAGATTCTATTCCCATCAAATATTTTTAATTTTTTATCTCTCTTTGCTTCAATTATGTCTGTTTTAAACAATATTTGTAGGGTTCTGATATTTAACTCATCTATTTTTGTTTTATGGATGAGTTCATCACATTAACATTCAAAATTGTGATTACTAATCCTGTTTTTTCCCTCCATTCTGCTCTTTTTTCCTCCCTGTTTATCCATCTCTCTCTCTTTTTACAATATTCCTCCTAAGAGTCTTGCTTCTGACTACAGCCTTCCTAAATCTGACCTCCTTCATAACAACACTTGATCCCTGCTTCTCTTATTTACTCCCTTCTCCTTTACTGTAGGCTAAGTTCATGTCTACACACCAAAATGAGTATGTGTATTATTCTATCTTTGAGGCAAATCTGTTTATTAGAAAGTGTTGGAAAAGACTTCCTGGAGCTGATGAGATTTTAGTTCAGATTTGTAGGAAACCAGGGAAGTCAAGAAGCAAAGATAAAGATGGAAAATATTCTAGCTGTGGGAGAAAGCCAGAGCCGAGAAGTGTAAGAACATGTTCATAAACCCCAAGGAGACCAATGTCACTGGATCAAAGAACATGTGCCAGGTAAAAGGAAAAGGAGATTGAGAAGGTAGGGCTGGTCATGAAGAACTTTGGATAAAAGAGGGGCAATTACTATTTAATCCTGAATGTTACAAGCAACCTCAAGATACAATAAATGAAAGTGACAAATGTGGACCTGTATTTCAGAAAAATCATTTTGACAGATAAATGAAGGTCTAAAGTAGGAAAAAACAGTAGCCATTGTCTCAATTAGCAGGATATAGGAATATTCCAGATATTACAGAATGAGAGCTTATATCATGGTGGTATCACTAATAGAAGAGAAAACATGTGAATTTGAGAGTCCTTGACAACAGAGTAGATGTGAGGGATGAGAGATAGACAGCAGTCAAATATGACACCTAGGTGGCACATCAGGGGGGGATAGAGAAAATACTATTGCTCACTACAGAAATAGTGGGAACATGGGTAGGCTTAGGGGAAATATATTAAGTTCAGCTTTGAACATGTTAAGCTCACAATATATACTATACATCCAATTTAAGATGAGTGAAACTGTGTTGGAAAAATGAAAAAAGAAATTAATCAGGTTAGAGATATATTGAGAATCATTAATATAATGATAATAATTAAGCTTATGTAATCACCACCTGAAGTAGTAAAGGATAAGGAAAGGTTCAAGGAAGATTTTCATGGGACAGCCATGGCTAGGAATGACCTGAATGAATTTTTAAAATTTTATTAAAATTTTTTTTGGGGAGCTGCTCAAGCTATGGATCCCTTGAATTGACTTTTGTCTCTAAAAATCCTATTTATGATATGGTATGGCTATCCCAGAAAGAGGGAAGGGATCCATGGGATGACATGATGATGGAAGAAACAGAAAATAACACTAAGAATGTATTTTAAAAGGAAAAAAAAAATATGCCCCAACATGGCTCTTTCCTGAAAATTCAGGTTCCTCTCCAATTAGAGGAATAGTGACCTGGGGAAGTATCCCCCTAGGCTACACAGAGGGAAGTGGTTTTTGCCCCTTAAAGTGTTTCATTCAGTGCCTTTTCCAACAACCCATGCTCAGACCTGGGGCTTGGGAACCTTGCTGCTAAAGGTTTGCAGAGGCCCTTCAAGGTCCTGCTGGAAGCTTCTGGAGGCTGGGGACTGGACATATTCTTTCAGGGCTCAAATAAGCAGTGCTGTTCCAGAGGCTGGCCTGGGGACAGCTAAGTTACCCCCAACCTTCACACGGCAGTGTGTGGGATAAAAATCCACTTTAAAAATATAGAGACTTGAGCGGCTAGGTGGCGTATTGGATAAAGCACTGGCCCTGGAGTCAGGAGTACCTGGGTTCAAATCCAGTCTCAGACACTTAAAGATTACCTAGCTGTTTGGCCTTGGGCAAGCCACTTAACCCCATTTGCCTTGTGAAAACCAAAAAAAGAAATAGAGACTCTTCTGAACCCAAAAGAAAGCTTATTTTGGGTTTTCTTGAGAAAAGGGCACCTCCATGTCTCATAAAGGTAATGAAGATCAAGGAGCTGCCCCAAATTGACTGACAAGCAAGACTATATGGCCTAATATAATTCCCTCCTCCTTCCTATAGTCTCTCTCTATCAACTGTTCAGTCTTCAGAGTTACATTGTACCTGTGAAAGATCTACCCCAGCAACAAAGAAAAATATGAAAGGTTTTCAAAAAACATTACCTCACCATCCAGATGGTAAGAATAATCTTCAGGATTATAACTATCTTATTGAAGTAACAGTCTACTTATCATCAAACAAGAAGAGTCTTATGAACTTTTTTGGAATGCAAGGTTTTGCTCATGGGAACAGTCTACTGTTCTCCCATTTAAGATAGTTTTATAATCAAATAGATGACTAACTAAAAATGCAAGGTCTCTCTGGAAATAGTCCACTATTTCCCTCTTAACCAAATCAGGAGGGTGCCTGGCTTGGAATGAATGGTCTCTCTCTCCCTTTCTTCTAAGAATAATCAAAGAGTAATAGTCTGTCTTTGTTTTAATGATTTTTAACCCTGAGAGGACTTCAATAAGAATATTAACTCTTAAGAGGGAATGTCCCACTCAGGAGGGTTCTGGGGGGGTGGGGATGTGGTGGGGAGGCAGGGGGGTTGTTCCAGGGAAGTGGCCCCTGTGTCCTGACGGGGGAGAGAGAATCCCCTCCCGGGCTCCTTCCTACGAAGGCCAGGGAAGTGAGACAGGACCATAAGATCGCTGTGAGATGAACAGACCACAACTGGGGGCAATCTGCAGGGATTTATGTGCCCCTGAGGGCTCACCCCATTGGGAAGGAGGATCCTGAGAAGGGAGAACTTGGGAAGGACTTTGCCACAGCTCAGGCCAGAGGGGAAGGAAGCCTGGAGCTGGGGCCTGGAGGGAAGTGGCAGGGGTCAAGAGAGGGCCCCCTGGGTCAAGAGAGGGCTCCCTAGCTCCAGACTGGATGGGCCCAGAGCCTGGACCTGGGCAGGGGAGGCAACTGGCCTGGCCCCTGGAGATTCAAGGCTAGTAGAGGGAGTCACAGGAATCTAGGAATTCAGGAAGAGGAGGAGAATAATGGTTTGCAAAGGACAACTATCAGGTGGAGGAGGGAGCTCTGGACTCTGGCCTCTTTCCCTCTAACAGTGCCTACAGGCAGAGCTGGGAGGTTGTATAGCCTGAAGCATCACCAGCATCACTAGTCCTGCTCTGCACCTGGGACCAGGGACAGGGCCGAAGGGGGCAGAGTCACCATGAATGGTCTAGTAATTATCAATCAATATTTATTAAATATCTAATATGCGCCAAGTCCACTCTCTGTCCTACAAAAGAAAGGAATACCATATAGAAAAAGAAACTGAAAAGTAGAAGAAAGGAGAAACAGGGATGGGAGCTGGTGGTGGGGAGGGATACCTGACATAAGGAAATTGTAGAGTTCAGTCCAAAGTGTACAGTTTGATTTGGAGAGACAGACCCAAGATGGCAAAATAAAAGCAAGAACTACCATAAGGTCTTCTAGATTAACCTCTAAACATTAAAATAAAAGCTCAAAGTAGATTCTGAAGCAGTAGACCCAACAAAATGATTAGTTAAAACAATTTTCCAGCTCAAAGAAAGGTAGAAGGTGAGGGTGTAGGCTGGTATAATGGAAAGCTTGGCCAAAAAATCATTGGTAGGCCTTAGAATCAACAATCTTTAGCAGCAGTGGACTTCAGACCTTTCAGTCCAAAGTCTGTGAGGTCAGTCAACTGCATGGAAAGACATGATAAGGGACCTATTGCTGGCAAGGAGAACTATATTGCCTTATCCACTTGTGGCTCTAAGTTACAATCCCAGGGTAAAGATGAATACTAAAAGGGGTAGAGATCCTAGTCCAATATAGAAAAAGTATATATGTGGTTATTCAAGTACAAGGCATTTTTACTTGCATCAGACAACCATGGAAGAACTGAACATTTATGAGACTAAATTCATGGGACTCTCTTTTTTTTTGGGGGGGGGTTGCATTTTGCAAGGCAATGGGGTTAAATGACTTGTCCAAGGTCACACAGCTAGATAATTGTTAAGTGACTGAGATCAGATTTGACCTCAGATTATCCTGATTACAGGTCCAATGCTCTACCCACTGTACCACCTACCTGCCCCAAAGTCATAGTTAAAAAAATAGGTTGTCCATGATATTTAAAGAAATTATCAAGAAAAATCTCTTTGGGGGAGGCAGCTAGGTGGAGCAGTGGCTACAGCACTGGTCCTGGAGTCAGGAGGATTTAGTTCTAATCCAACTTCAGACACCTAATGATTTCCCGTTTGGTCTTGGCAAGTCACTTAACCCCATTGCGTTGCAAAAAAAAAAAAAAAAAAAAAAAAAAATCATTGCTATATCCTAGAAGCAGAAGAGAAAATAACAACTGAAAGAATTCGCCAATCACCTCTTGAAAGAGGGAAAAAAATGACTCCCAGCAATATACTCAAATTCCAGAGATCCCTAATCAGAGAGAGAATATTACATGTAGCTATAAAGAAACCATTCACGTGTCAGTATAATATAAGATTCAGCAGCATTTATATTCAAAGATCAGAGGGCCCAGAATACATTGTTCCAGAAGGCAAAATAGCTAAGAATGCAACCAAAATGACTGACTCAACAAAACTGATTATAAGCCTTTGCTGAAACATGATTAACAAGACAGAAGAGTTTTAAACATTTTCTGAAGAAAAGATCTGTGAGAATAGAAAATTGTAATTACAAATACAGGATAAACAGGAAAAAAATCATAAAGGATTCAGTAAGATTAAATTGTTTACATACTTATATGGGAAAATGATACTTGTAAATTCAGAAGAAGTTTATCATTATTAGCACAATTAGGAGTATACATATACAGAGGACATAATAAGCTTGAGTTGAAAATGATGGAATGATAAAAAAATTGGAGATTGCTAAAGTAAAAATGGTAAGGAAGAGATAGAATAGGTGAAAGGGATTTTTCAGTATAGATAAAGAAGGGGAAAGGCAACACTTGAACATGACTTTTAATGGATTTGACTCCAAGATAGGAAAACATATTTACTCAGTTTCATATCAGAAACCTCTCTTAGCCTTCAGTGAAGTAGAACTAGGTAAGTAAGAGAAGCAGAGATGAGCTGGGCCATGAGGGAGAGCAGATTTGAGAAGGTTAGGATTAGAAGCAATTTTTTTTAGAGTAGAACCAGTGTAAATGCAGGGGGTGGTAAGCCAGATGGAGGGAAATATATTATTAGTCACCATAATTTTGAATGTGAATGGTATGTACTCACCCATAAAACAAAAGGAAATAGCAGAGTTGATTAAAAACCAGATTCTATTGCAGAGTTGATAAAAACCAGATTCTATTACTATTTCACCAGAAATTTGAAAAAAAAATGAAATAGTAATTATGACCTTACAGAAAACAAAAGTAAAAATTGATCTAATTTAAAAAAAAAAAAGAGTAAAAGGGAAACTAAGGTTTGCCTAGAAGGTACCATAGATAATGAAATAATTTATTATTAGTCATGCAAGCTGCCAATAGTAAATCATACATATTCTTAAAGAAAATATTGAATGAGTTTCAGGAGAAAATAGAAAGTAAAAATATATTAAAAACATTTAGTGGGGAATCTTAACTTTCCCCTCTGAAAAAAACATATGTTAAATCAAACCAAAATATGAAAGAAAGAAGTTAGGATGTATAGAAATATAAAAGTTAAATAAGATAAATCTCTGGATAAAACTGAATTGAGTAGAAAAGAATATAACTATTTTGAGCAGTACATGGCATCTACACAAAAATTGGCCTTGTATTAGGGCAATAAAAACCTCACACCCAAATAATAAAAGCAGAGCATTCTTTTCAACTTATATAAAAATAAAATTCCATTCAATACAGAGTCATGGAAACATAGAATACAAGCTTAATTTGAAATCACAAGATTCAATCATTAAAATGAGTGGGTAAAAGAATACACACGGGTGAGGAGAAGGGTAAAATAAGAGGAACTTAAAGATGATGAACTACATGTATTCCTGAATAGAAAAATGATACTGATAAGAAACTTCTCGTTTAATAGAGCAGGTAGAAGGAGCTTTTATAGATGAAGCACAGGAGACAGCTGAATTTGATGATATAATATATTTTTAAAATGGAGTCAATGGCTAAAATGGAAATATAATGGAAATAAGAGAAAAGAGATGCAATAGGCTAAGATATTTCATATAATAAGATTTTTTTATTACAATGAGCTATTGCAATTATATAGAAGGGGGGAAGGCAAGGGGGAATGAGGGAAACTTCACTCTTATCAGGGGTGACTCAGAGAGGAAACAGCATATATACTCAATGGGGTATAGACAACTAGAGTAAGAAGGAAAGAAGGGGGAAAGGGGAAGTGGGGGATGTGAGTGATGGAAGAGAGTGTGGACCACGAGGGAGAGTGGTCAGATAAAACACATTTTCTTTTTTACTTCTTGCAAGAGGCTGCAATTGCATAGCCTTTCCAGGGCTACAGGGCTGGGTCTTTTCTGGGCCTAAGGGGTGTTATGTGGGCTTGGGGGCTCTTGTCCCCAGGGCTGGTGATCTATCTGCTGCGCCATTTAGCTACCCTACAGCACATTTAAGCAGAAGAACAGAGTGAAAGTAGAGTGAATATATAGTATCTGATAGTGTGTAAGTATGAATGGAGGGACTTGCGATGAGCAATGGCAACAGTGGAAAAATATGGAAGTAGCTTTTGTGATGGATTTACCATAAAGAGTGTGATCCACCCATGACAGAGCTGGAGGTGTTGGAACACAAACTGAAATACATTTATTATTATTATTATTATTATTATTATTGTTGTTGTTGTTGTTGTTGTTGCTATTTTTATTGTTGTTATTGTTATTTGGGGGGAGTTGTAGTGTGGGTGGGGTTGGGTGGCTAGCCAGGGGCTGCACAGTTGGGTGATTGTTGGGTATCTGAGTCTGGATTTGAACAGAGGTGCTCCTGACTCCAGGGTAGGTGCTCTGTCCCCTGAGCCACCTGGCCACTACTACTACTACTACTACTACTACTACTACTACTACTACTACTACTACTACTACTGCTACTACTACAACTACTACTATTATTATTATTATTATTATATTTTCTTTTTCTTTTTTGTTTGTTTTTGCGAGGCAGTGGGGTTGGGTAGAATTCACCGTCACACAGCTGGGTGATTGTTGGGTGTCTGGGGTCAGATTTGGGCTCAGGTGCTCCTGACTCCAGGGCATGTGCTCTGTCCACTGTGCCACCTAGATGCTATTGTTATTATTATTATTATTATTATTATTACTATTATTGATGATTTTATTTTTTTTCTCTTTTCTTTCTTTTATTGCTCATGAGGGTTTATATTTTTTGGGGGAGGGGTATTATGTTTACTCTTAAACAAGAATATTTTAGTAATGTATAAAAAGCCATTATTTGTGCAAAATAATAAATAGATATTTAATTTTAAAAATATTATATATAGAAATAATCCAACACAATGAGAAATATACAGAATTTATAAGGTACAACCAAAAAAGTACTTCAAGGAAAATTTATATATTTAAAAACATCACTGAAATAAAGCGAAACTCAATGAAGTAAGCATGCAAGTTTAAAAAATTTTAAAAATTTATAAATATCAAATTGGAAATCCTAAAAATCAAATGAAAGATTAATAAAATTGAAAATAAGAAAAATCACTGAACTAATAAAAAACTAAAAGCTGATTTTATTTAAAAAATGAAATAGTTCATCTGATAAAAAAGAAAATCAAATTATCACTAACAAAAATGAAGTGTGATGGAACCACCAATGAAGTTTAAAGTAATTAGGAGGTGTCTTGCACAATCATATATCAGTAAAATTAACAAACTAAGTAAATTAGATAATCATATACCAGAAAACCCCATAAATTATACACATTAGTAGATGAGAAAATAACATAATTAAAAAGCTCTCTTTTAAAAAAATAAATTTAGCGGCCGCGAGGTGGTGCAGTGGATACATCAGCAGTCCTGGAGTGAGGAGTACCTGAGTTCAAATCCAGCCTCACACACGTAATAATTACCTAGCTTTGTGGCCTTCGGCCCCATTGCCTTGCAAAAACCTAAATGATTAAATAATTGAATGAATAAATAAACAAATGAACAAAAAATAAATAAATAAATGAATATAACAAGCCATCAATGTGGTCCCTAAAAAATGCCCCCATATCTAGATGAATTTACAAATAAATATTACCAAATAGTTAAAAAACAAAAAAATCCAAAATTGTTTGGAAAATATTTGGAAAAATAGGAAAACATTATTTTCATGACTTAATTAAGAATAGCATCTAACTAATCCAAAAAAAGCAAAAGTAGACTAGAAAAGCATGGACCAGCTTCTTAAATTAATATTAATGTAAAAATTATTATATTAGCAAGATTACAGCAGGATTACAGTTTTGATTTTTTGACTATGTGGAATTTATGCCAAAAATAAGACTTTTTTTCAGTAGTAGGAAAACAATTATTACAAATGATCATATCATTACAAAACCAGTCAAAATATGATTACCTTAACAGATGCAGAAAAAACTTTTTACAGCTAAAACAATTACTCCTTTTAAAAACAATGAAAAGCATTAAATATATGGAATTTTCCTGAGAATGATAAACAGTGATTGTCATCATTCACAATGAAAAGAAATAAATTGACATCAATATATTAGAGTCATCTTACAGTGTGGCTGAATGTGCTTGATCAGACCAATATGAGTTCAGAATGCTTTGCCAAAGTTTGGGCACTAATAGACCATGTGAATATTTGGGGAAGACTCTAAACTTCTGTATCTTGTGTTTCTTTTGAGCTATTACAATTCTACTTCTCTTCTGGAACACAGAACCTTCTCTGATGATAAGCATGCCATGTTAAGCACTCCCATGCCAGTGTATCTTATACTGCACAATTAAAATATTATTAAGACAGATCTTGAGAGTGATCTTTTTTTTTTTCAAGTCAACGAACATTTATTAAACTCCTCCTAATTACAAGGCACTGACCCGGGGCCGGGGATACAAAGGGGGTACGCTCAGCAACTCCCAGAAGTCCCAACATAAACAGAGGCATGGTACATGTTGGACACGGAGGGTTCAAGCAGCTATATTGATGATGCCTGGAGACCATGGGCTCCAACCAATTAGCCAAACATCTTGCAGGTCATTTCTGTGTTCAGGAGCATCTGGTTCCAGTATTAAAAACACCAACAAGCAGATGGCCAGGGAAGCCTGAATAAGACCAAGAGCATGGATATGGAGAAGGGCCTGGCTTGTAGGTGGGCGAGGGGTACTCTCTACAACCAGCTTCTGACCCACCCAGATGAAGACCAGTCTCCTCGCACATCAGATGGTGACTCCAGTGGCTGAGCCTAGTCTACGGGCCTCTCTTCCAATGGGAAAGGCCAGCAGGAGGGAGGAAGCTATACTAGAGAAAGGCTGGGGGGGGGGAAGCGAAGGGTTCAACAGCCAGAGATGAAGGTGGAAATGAAAGAGTGGAATGAGGTCAGAGGGAAGCAAGTTCCTCCAATCTGATTGTCACAGAGAACGTGTTAAGAGGAGAAGTGCAAAAAAGATGGTAAGCTAAGGTTGGCCTTGAAAACCAGACAAAGAATGAGGACTGTAAATGATGCTGAGGTCACACTAGCAGGCCCATGGATCAGGAAGAACATTTAAGGATCAGTGGGTTAGAATGGAGAGATCACCAGTGTCAGTGGTCCAGATGCGACGTGAAAAGGGCTTAAACTAAGAGTAAAGTGTGGGGGCAGGGCAGAGCTGACCTGGAGGGGTGAGGGAGAAGGAACAGCCAGAAATGACCCCAAGGATGCAACGTGGTTGGTAACTCCAAGGATGAGTGGGCAATGCCATGAACAGAAAGGAAAGGAAGCAGGTCGGGGTAGGCACAGAGGAGAAAGATGCTGCCATCATCCATCCATGGGGCAAATGGACTTGGAGGTGCCAAGTGTGCCATCCTGCAAATGGGTGTGGCTCTGAACTCCAAGGAACCTTAGAATCATGATCATTGAAAGCAGAGACAGGGAGGAGCTCACTGAGGCAGAGGAGGAGGAGAAAAATGGCAGGCAAGAATGAACCTTTGGGAGACACCCAACTTAGGGAGGGAAAGAAAAAGGAGCCAACAAAAGAAAACAAGAATGACTAAGCAGAGAAGTGGAACAACCAAAACATGGGTTACAGGAACAGAGAGAACAAACTTCCAAGCGGGTAGAGGAATGAGGCAGGTGAGAGTGGATGTAGTGGAGAGATTCAAGAAGAATCAATAAAAGGTAAAAAAAAAAAACAAAAACAAAAACAAAAAACAACTTAGGCACATATATAAAAGGGTCTTCTACCCATCCCAAGTCCATTTTGCATTGATAGGTGATCTTCCATGTTATTATCAGGGAAGATCAAGGTAATGATTAGAAATGTCTAGCAGGTACAACATTTGTATGTAGAAGGAGGGGGCTGGGGCGACAACTCAGGATGAAACAGTAAAAAGGACCCAAGGGTCAACTGTCTCTGAGTCTTGATTCAGGAAACTACGGGCAACCATCTCTGGGGCAGCATGAACAGTCTCCATCCTTCCCTGCTAAAGGGAAAGTAGTTCTGGTCTCAAGCTTCTTTGTCAACAAAGACAGGCTGAGAATTCCAGGTTCCCCAGGACAAATCGAAAGCAGTCATGTAAAGCTTTACTGGACCAAACCCGAAGTCACTGATTCTTCAAAGGCAAGTTTAACTGGCAATTCTGGAAGGAATTTGTTAAAAAATATTTCAACTATCACTGTAAACACTAGATATGTTTGGCCTCCTGAAAGGGAAAAACTAGATTTTTTTTCTTAAAGGAAAAATACTGTGTTTCAAAAATTTTCTTAGAAATCAAGATTCAAAACCACATGCTCCTACCTTGTTCTGTCAACCTCACCATTGGTTGCTCTCACACCCCTTTGGGGTAAAGGGATGCAAAGGTCACAGTGGCTTGTGCTGGGGTAAGGATGAAGACTGTTCATTTTCAATGCCCCAAGAAGGGAGCACATGATGATAGTGTCTCCCAAAAGCAACACCATGGGCTCCTCAGAAGGCAAAAAGGGAACAAACCACATCTCCCTAACAAGAACTGCAAGTGCTAATAAGCCATGGACTACAGCTTCTCCTTTTCTATATGTCCCCAGAACTCATCGATCTGATAGGTCATAGAAAATAGGGTCAGATTGTGTAGGTTAACTGACTTAAAAAACCATCATCTGTTCTCTTGATTGCCTAAGGGGGGGGGCGTTGTTTGGCCTGCAGAAGGTTTGACTGGGAGTTACCTTCAAGTATCTGAAGGGTTGCCCCCTGGCTGCCACCTCCAAGTATCTGAAGGGTGCCCCTGACTACCACCACCTCCAAGTATCTCAAGGATTGACCCCTGGCTTCCATTACTTCCAAGTGTTAGGGCTGCCCCCAGCTGCCACCTCCAAGTATCTGAAGGATTGACCCCCGCAGAGGACTCACTCCTACCCCAGAAGGCAGAGCAAATAAGGAAACAGCAAAAAAGCAAATCCAGGTACAAGTTCAGGAAAAACCTTCCTAAGAATCCCAGCTGTCCCCAAGTGGAATGAATGCATTTGGCTGTCTCGGGAAGTAGTGAGCTCTCCTTACTGGAGGTCTTCGAGCAAAGGTTGGGTGACCGGCCGGGTCTGTTGGAGGGAGGATTCTTGGTCGGAGTGGCCACTGAGATCCCTTCCAACTCTGAAATGCTGTGATTCTGCTATTCTCTGATAAACTCAAGGCCCTGTCTTGTGGCTATACTGGCCCACCTGGTGGATATCTGCTAGAGAAGGCTCAGACACTCTCCAAGGCAACTGAGGGTGGCTGCCGAGGTAGCTTTGAGCAGCAGCAGGTCCTGGTCCAAGGCCGTGAGAGGGCCCGAGCCCTGCAAGGCCTCAATGGCTCGCACGAGGGTTTTCTGCTTCCACTTGACTCATCATCTCTCTGACATCATGGAGCTGGGCAGAAGATTGACTTCTTGATTTTCGGGCAGCAGCAGGTGACATGTGGTGGGTGACGGTGGCCACGGTAGAGGGGGCAGGGGTGAGATGTCTCTGGCTACTAGGGTATGATGAATTCGATGTTCCGTGGGGGAGCAAAGTTAGGCTTCGGCTGCGTGAACTGGAAGGGCTCTTGGAATTTATCTCCATGTGGTGCTTGGCACAATTCTGGAGCTGAGTCACCCAACACTGCTTTTCCTTGTCATCAGAAGCTCTCAATTTGTACACCTCTACGTTAGCAGAGTACACTACCAACATGTGGGGGGCTTCGTCAATCAGGGTCACAATAGCTCCAGCTAAAGACAGGGCTCCACCGGGCTTCTGGTTCTTACTTTGTTCATTCACAAAATACTGCAAAATCCCAGACTCAAAATCCAGCATGAAGTACCTGTTCTGCCAGCCCTGCAAGAGGTTGATGTACTTGCTCAGCGCGCCCTCCAGGGCGGGCCCCCGTGCCCGGCTGCCCCCCGGCCGCGCTGGGACTGGCCGCCACCGAGCCCGGGCTGCTGTGGCTGCCCCCCCCGCCCCGCGGGGCCGCCCGTTGCATGCCCCCGGCCCGGGCTGCTCAGGCTGCCGCTGGGGCGCGCCCCGGCCAAAGCCGAGAGTGATCTTATATGATTTTTTTTCTGTCCATCATGTGAATACTGGCTGCAAGTCAATATTAATGTGGAAGGATGTTGATGCCTGAATTTTTTGTTTGCTTACAGATGATTATAGCATTTACTACAGTCTCTGAAGATGACAGAATGTGGTATGCCATAGATGGCAAGAAAGAAAGGATTGATTTTCCACTGGTTGTGCTAATTTTGACCTAACAATTTAAACTAAGAAAAAACAGATGCTCCATTAGTCCAAGATCCAAGCTTTGAAAGCAAACAAAAAAAATCTTACTATTTAGCAAAAATTACTAGGAAAACTGCAAAAGTATTTGGTAGACACTAAATATAGACCAACTTCTCACAAAATATATGAGAATTGGGTCAAAATGAATTCATGATTTTTATATAAAGAATTATAGAATAAAGAAATTAAGCTTGAAATAGTTTAACAGTTAAAACAGTTTACCAGTCATATTATGGATAAGGGAGGAATTTGTGACCAAGGAAAAGATAAGAATTATTATAGGAAGAAAAATGGATAGTTTTACTTTTATTAAATTAAAAAGGGGTTTCACAAGCAAAAACAAATTCAGCCAAAAGTTAGAAGAAAAGTAGAAAATGGAATTTTTAATAGCAAGTTTCTCTGAAAATGTTTAAATTTATCAAATTTATAGATAGCTAATTCAATATTACATTGCCCGATTGATAAATGATTAAATGATATGAACAGTACAATTTAGGAAGAGGAAAGAAAGTTACATAGTCATATGAATTCCAGTAAATGACTTTTTAAAAGAAATTTTGCCAAAGTAATGGGGCTAACTGACTTGTCTAAAGTCACACAACTAAGTAAGAATTATGTGTCTGAAGCCAAATTTTAACTTATGTTCTCTTGATTTCAGGGACAATTCTCTATCCATTGAGTCACCTAACTAACCCCTAAATAACTATAATTAGAGAAATGGTAATTGAAACAACTTTGAGTTAACACCTCACACCTTTCAAATTGGTTAAAGTTATAGAAAAGCACAATGACAAATATTGGAAATTATATAGAAAAACTGGGGCACCAATACATTCTAGGTGGAGTTGTAAATGTTTTAACTGTCCTGAAAAAAAATTTAGAATTGTCCAAGAAGTTAAAAAATTTCATATTCATTTACCCAGTGATAACACTATTAAGTTTTTATTCCAAAGATAATTTTTTAAGAAAAATTACACATATGTATATAAAAGAATTAGAAACTGATGGGATGTTCATCAGTTGAGGAATGGCTGAAAAAGTTGTAGCATATGCGTGCGATAGAATATTATTATGTTTTAAGAGATAAATAGTAGGATGCTTTCAGAAAATTCTGGAAGTTTTGATAAATTGAGAAAACGCAAAGTGAGCAGAGCAAGGAGAAAATGGTATACAGAAATAACAATATTCTTCAGTGATCAAATATGAATTCACTATTCTTAGCAATACTTTGATCTAAGTCAATTCCAAAAGATACAATGAAAAATGTTGTCCTTGTCCTTTGAAAGATCTGATGGAGTCTGAATGCACACAAAAATATTCTTTTAAAATATATTTTTATCTTTCTTGTTTGTTTTTTGGCATGCATTTTATTTCACAACTTGTCTAATATGTTAATTTTTTGTGCTAAAGTAATTTTCTTCAAGTGCAGACCAATAATGTATTGCTCTGCTTCAATCAATTCCAGTAACTTCCTATTGCTTTTAAAATAAAATATATATGATTCTACTTAGTTTTTAAAATCCCATACAACCAGGCACCAACTTTCTTTTTCTAGACTCACTGAATGGACATCTACCCCTTTACACCCTGTGATCTCACCAAACTAGCATCTTCCTCTTCATAAATGATGCTCAATTCCTCTCTCTCCATGCTTTTGTACTGGCTGTTATCCAATGCTTAGAATGTACTACTTCACAACATCTTCCTCATAGAGAATTTATCTCTGAAATGTACATTATGCAATATATCCCTACAGGAAATCTTCATCATTCTCCCAATTGTTAATCTTCTCTATCTCAAAATAACTTGCATTTAAATAACTTGCATATATTAGTATTTATTAGTTTCATTTTCTCTATGCATATTGTATATGTAATTTTTTAATTTTCCCAATAGATTAGCAAAATGATCAACATATATAATCTGTATCAAAGTGCTTGAATTACAATGAGGAAAGATGTAATGGAGAAAGGAAAGAATAGAATTACAACTCAAAATTTTAGAATGTTATAACTTTTTTTCATGTAATTGGAAAAATAGAACATTAAAATAATTATTTCAAAAAAGTTGATAGCTGGTTGTGAATGAAGAGTTAGTTGGTTGATCAGAAAGTCTTATTTAATTTGGAGGTCTTAGGTGAATTTCTGTCCTATATCCTCTGGCCCTCTAACCAGCCAGGCTGAGGGTTCTGAGGGTATTAAATAGTGTTACCAAAACTGATAAAATTTGTCAGCAATGGAAGGTCGAGCCAAGATGATAATATGAGGACAGCCTTTCCTAGGAGATGTCTCCAAATTATTCCAAAAAGTCTTAAAATTATGTCTCTAGCTAAATTTTCAAGAGACACAACCCACAGAAAGATACAATAAGCCAATTCTCTAGCCCAAAGTAACCTGGAAAATAGTGGGAAGGCTCTATTCCCTGGGGGTGGAGGGGGCAGCAGCACA
Organism: Macrotis lagotis; assembly: GCF_037893015.1. Taxonomy (NCBI): domain Eukaryota; kingdom Metazoa; phylum Chordata; class Mammalia; order Peramelemorphia; family Peramelidae; genus Macrotis; species Macrotis lagotis. The sequence continues at coordinate 390,458,879 of NC_133666.1, forward strand.
GCCTGGAATATCACACCAGAGGGAAGGAGATCCAGTCTTATAGTCTTCCAGGAGCAGCACAATGGGCACATGGGTACCTGGATGCTGGGAATTAGTGGGTCCTGAGGAATGCCGGATTCTGGAGAATGCCAATTCCTGGCAGCAGAAGCACTTTCCAGACCTTCCAACCCAGAAAACACCAAGCCCAACTTGGAAGATCAGTGGGGAAATGTCTTCAAGAGTCAGTGGGAACCAGTGTGGCCCTCAGCGCAGCCACAGCAATCAGCATAGCTATGGTCCTCAGAGTAATACAGATCCCTGGAAACCAAAGCAGGCCTGCAGAGCTGCCTGGCAGCTGCTTGAAGAGTGCTCAGCCCAAGGAAGGTAACAGAGTGAGGGGAGACTCCTTTGGCCATGGGACAGGAATCTTGTGCTTTGTCCATATTCAGACCCTGGTCACAGACTGGGGGCTCCTTATTGCCATAGAGCAGGGATCCTCCTCTAGGGCAGAGGATGTGCTTGTGGTCATCCCCAGACCAGAGCACAGACCAGAAAAGCAATCAGAGCCTCTCATAAGACCTTGAAGGAACTGAGGGCCTTGAAGGGTTGTTCCAATAATACTCAAAATTTCAGGAAGCACGCTCAAACCAGGGAATAGGTTGGGTAAATGAGTAAACAGAAAAAAGAACCTGAAAATAGACAATTACTTTGGTCCCATGGAGGATTAAAACACATGATCAGAAGATAAGAGAGTGCCAGCTTCTCCAACTAAATCCTCCAAGAAATATAGGAATTGGACTCAGGCTATGACAGGGCTCAAAAATGATTTTTAAAATCAAGTAAGGGAGGTAGAGGAAAGATTAGGGAGAGAAATGAGAGAGATACAGGAAAAACATGAAAACCAAATCAACATTTATAAAAAAGATCCAGAAAAATTCTGAAGAAAATAACATACTTAAATGTTTTTAGTTCAAATGGAAAAAAAAAAACAGATCCAAAAGCTAATAAGGAGAAAAATACCTTAAAAATAGAATTGGCCAGAAAGAGGAGATAAGAAAGCTCTCTGAAGAAAGCAACATCTTCAGCTGGATAATGGAGCTAAAGGAAGCTTATGACTTTGTGAGCAATCCAGACACAATTAAACAATATCAAAAGAATGAAAATCCAGAACAAAACATGAAATATGTCATTGGAAAAACAATGAATTTGGAAAACAGATTGAGAAGAGATAATTTAAAAATTATTGGGCTACCTGGAAATCAGGAGCAGGAAAGAGCATTGACTTCATTTTTAAAGAATTTCTACAGGAAATATTGCCTTGAAATCCTAGAAACAAAAGATAAAATAGAAATTGAGGGAATGCACTTATCTCCTACTGAAAGAGATAAAAAAATAACTCCTAGGAACATTATAGCCAATTTTGAAAATTACCAAGTCAAATAGAAAATACTAAAAGCAGGGAGGACAAAACAATACAAATATTCTGGTACTGGAGTCATTACACAGTACTTAGCAGCATCTGTATTAAGGGTTCATAGGGTTTGCATTATACTATTCTAGAAGGCAAAAACGAGCTTGGAATGCAACTGAGAATCAACCACCTTGCAAAACTGAATATCCTCTTCCGAGGAAA